>NW_027207593.1:0-208000 GCF_963455315.2 Globicephala melas
GGGAATTGTTAGGGTTAGGGATCGGGCTAGGGTTAGGGTTAGGGGACGGGGAAGGTTTAGGATCCAGTTGAGGGTACGACATACGCTGTAGGGGGAGATTACGTGTGAGGGCGCGGTTTAGTGTCAGCGTACGGGTTAGGATTAGGGACGGGTGAGGGTCAGGCTTCGGGGAAGGGTTAGGGTTAGGGTTCGGGCTAGGGTTAGGGTTAGGGGACAGGGACGGTTTAGGGTCCAGGTGAGGGTACGACAACGCTGTAGGGGAAGCGTACGTGTGAGGGCGCGGCTTAGTGTCAGCGTACGGGTTAGGATTAGGGGACGGGTGAGGGTCAGGCTTCGGGGAAGGGTTAGGGTTAGGGTTCGGGCTAGGGTTAGTGTTAGGGGACGGGGACGGTTTAGGGTCCAGGTGAGGGTACGACAACGTTGTAGGGGGAGCGTACGTGTGACGGCGCGGGTTAGTGTCAGCGTACGGGTTAGGATTAGGGGACGGGTGAGGGTCAGGCTTCGGGGAATTGTTAGGGTTAGGGTTCGGGCTAGGGTTAGGGTTAGGGTACGGGAAAGGTTTAGGATCCAGTTGAGGGTACGACATACGCTGTAGGGGGAGATTACGTGTGAGGGCGCGGTTTAGTGTCAGCGTACGGGTTAGGATTAGGGACGGGTGAGGGTCAGGCTTCGGGGAAGGGTTAGGGTTAGTGTTTGGGCTAGGGTTAGGGTTAGGGGACAGGGACGGTTTAGGGTCCAGGTGAGGGTACGACAACGCTGTAGGGGGAGCGAACGTGTGAGGGCGCGGGGTAGTGTCAGCGTACGGGCTAGGATTAGGTGACAGGTGAGGGTCAGGCTTCGGGGAAGGGTTAGGGTTAGGGTTCGGGCTAGGGTTAGGGTTAGGGGACGGGGACGGTTTAGGGTCCAGGTGAGGGTACGACAACGCTTTAGGGGGAGTGTACGTGTGAGGGCGCGGGTTAGTTTCAGCGTACGGGTTAGGATTAGGGGACTGTGAGGATCAGGTTTCGGGGAAGGGTTAGGGTTAGGGTTCGGGCTAGGGTTAGGGTTAGGGGACGGGGACGGTTTAGGGTCCAGGTGAGGGTACGACAACGCTGTAGGGGGAGTGTACGTGTGAGGGCGCGGGTTAGTGTCAGCGTACGGGTTAGGATTAGGGGACGGGTGAGGGTCAGGCTTAGGGGAAGGGTTAGGGTTAGGGTTCGGGCTAGGGTTAGGGTTAGGGGACGGGGACGGTTTAGGATCCAGTTGAGGGTACGACATACGCTGTAAGGGGAGATTACGTGTGAGGGCGCGGTTTAGTGTCAGCGTACGGGTTAGGATTAGGGACGGGTGAGGGTCAGGCTTCGGGGAAGGGTTAGGGTTAGGGTTAGGGTTAGGGGACAGGGACGGTTTAGGGTCCAGGTGAGGGTACGGCAACGCTGTAGGGGGAGCGTACGTGTGAGGGCGCGGGGTAGTGTCAGCGTACGGGTTAGGATTAGGGGAGGGGTGAGGGTCAGGCTTCGGGGAAGGGTTAGGGTTAGGGTTCGGGCTAGGGTTAGGGTTAGGGGATGGGGACGGTTTAGGGTCCAGGTGAGGGTACGACAACGCTTTAGGGGGAGCGTACGTGGGAGGGCGCGGGTTAGTGTCAGCGTACGGGTTAGGATTAGGGGACGGGTGAGGGTCAGGCTTCGAGGAAGGGTTAGGGTTAGGGTTCGGGCTAGGGTTAGGGTTAGGGGACGGGGACGGTTTAGGGTCTAGGTGAGGGTACGACAACACTGTAGGGGGAGCGTACGTGTGAGGGCGCAGGTTAGTGTCAGCGTACGGGTTAGGATTAGGGGACGGGTGAGGGTCAGGCTTCGGGGAAGGGTTAGGGTTAGGGTTCGGGCTAGGGTTATGGTTAGTGGACAGGGACGGTTTAGGGTCCAGGTGAGGGTACGACAACGCTGTAGGGGGAGCGTACGTGTGAGGGCGCGGGTTAGTGTCAGCGTACGGGTTAGGATTAGGGGACGCGTGAGGGTCAGGCTTCGGGGAAGTGTTAGGGTTCTGGTTCGGGCTAGGGTTAGGGTTAGGGGACGGGGACGGTTTAGGGTCCAGGTGAGGGTACGACAACGCTGTAGGGGGAGCGTACGTGTGAGGGCACGGGTTAGTGTCAGCGTACGGGTTAGGATTAGGGGACGGGTGAGGGTCAGGCTTCGGGGAAGTGTTAGGGTTAGGGTTCGGGCTAGGGTTAGGGTTAGGGGACGGGGACGGTTTACGGCCCAGGTGAGGGTACGACAACGCTGTAGGGGGAGCGTACGTTTGAGGGCGCATGTTAGTGTCAGCGTACGGGTTAGGATTAGGGGACGGGTGAGGGTCAGGCTTCGGGGAAGGCTTAGGTTTAGCGTTCGGGCTAGGGTTAGGGTTAGGGGACGGGGACGGTTTAGAGTTCAGGTGAGGGTACGACAACGCTGTAGGGGGAGCGTACGTGTGAGGGCGCGGGTTAGTGTCAGCGTACGGGTTAGGATTAGAGGACGGGTGAGGGTCAGGCTTCGGGGAAGGGTTAGGGTTCGGGTTCGGGCTAGGGTTAGGGTTAGGGGACGGGGACGTTTTATGGTCCAGGTGAGGGTACGAAAACGCTGTAGGGGGAGCGTACTTTTGAGGGCGCGGGTTAGTGTCAGCGTACGGGTGAGAGTCAGGCTTAGGGGAAGGGTAAGGTTTCTGATTCGGGCTAGGGTTAGGGTTAGGGGACGGGGACGGTTTAGGGTCCAGGTGAGGGTACGACAACGCTTTAGGGGGAGCGTACGTGTGAGGGCGTGGGTAAGTTTCAGCGTACGGGTTAGGATTAGGGGAGGTGTGAGGGTCAGGTTTCGGGGAAGTGTTAGGGTTAGGGTTCGGGCTAGGGTTAGGGTTAGGGGACGGGGATGGTTTAGGGTCCAGGTGAGGGTACGACAATGCTGTAGGGGGAGTGTACGTGTTAGGGCGCGGGTTAGTGTCAGCGTACGGGTTAGGTTTAGGGGACGGGTGAGGGTCAGGCTTCGGGGAAGGGTTAGGGTTAGGGTTCGGGCTAGGGTTAGGGTTAGGGGACGGGGACGGTTTAGGGTCCAGGTGAGGGTACGACAACGCTGTAGGGGGAGCGTACGTGTGAGGGCGCGGATTAGTGTCAGCGTAAGGTTTAGGATTAGGGGACGGGTGAGGGTCAGGCTTCGGGGAATTGTTAGGGTTAGGGTTCGGGGTAGGGTTAGGGTTAGGGGACGGGGAAGGTTTAGGATCCAGTTGAGGGTACGACATACGCTGTAGGGGGAGATTACGTGTGAGGGCGCGGTTTAGTGTCAGCGTACGGGTTAGTATTAGGGACGGGTGAGGGTCAGGCTGTGGGGAAGGGTTAGGGTTAGGTTTCGGGCTAGGGTTAGGGTTCGGGGACAGGGACGGTTTAGGGTCCAGGTGAGGGTACGACAACGCTGTAGGGGGAGCGTACGTGTGAGGGCGCGGGTTAGTGTCAGCGTACTGGTTAGGATTAGGGGAGGGGTGAGGGTCAGGCTTCGGGGAAGGGTTAGGTTTAGGGTTCGGGCTAGGGTTAGGGTTAGGGGACGGGGACGGTTTAGGGTCCAGGTGAGGGTACGACAACGCTGTAGGGGGAGCGTACGTGGGAGGGCGCGGGTTAGTGTCAGCGTACGGGTTAGGATTAGGGGACGGGTGAGGGTCAGGCTTCGGGGAAGGGTTAGGGTTAGGGTTCGGGCTAGGGTTAGGGTTAGGGGACGGGGACGGTTTAGGGTCCAGCTGAGGGTACGACAACGCTGTAGTGGGAGCGTACGTGTGAGGGCGCGGGTTAGTGTCAGCGTACGGGTTAGGATTAGGGGACGGATGAGGGTCAGGCTTCGGGGAAGGGTTAGGGTTAGGGTTCGGCTAGGGTTAGGGTTAGGGGACGGGGACGGTTGAGGGTCCAGGTGCGGGTACGACAACGCTGTAAGGGGAGCGTACGTGTGAGGGCGCGGGTTAGTGTCAGCGTACGGGTGAGGGTCAGGCTTAGGGGAAGGGTAAGGTTTCTGATTCGGGCTAGGGTTAGGGTTAGGGGACGGGGACGGTTTAGGGTCCAGGTGAGGGTAGGACAACGTTTTAGGGGGAGCGTACGTGTGAGGGCGCCTGTTAGTGTCAGCGTACGAGATAGGATTAGGGGACGTGTGAGGGTCAGGCTTCGGGGAAGGGTTAGGGTTAGGGTTCGGGCTAGGGTTAGGGTTAGGGGACGGGGACGGTTTAGGGTCCAGGTGAGGGTACGACAACGCTGTAGGGGGAGCGTACGTGTGAGGGCGTGGGTTAGTGTCATCGTACGGGTTAGGTTTAGGGTACGGGTGAGGGTCAGGCTTCGGGGAAGGTTTAGGGTTAGGGTTCAGGCTAGGGTTAGGGTTAGGGGACGGGGACGGTTTAGGGTCCAGGTGAGGGTACGACAACGCTGTAGGGGGAGCGTACGTGTGAGGGCGTGGGTTAGTGTCAGCGTACGGGTTAGGTTTAGGGGACGGGTGAGGGTCAGGCTTCGGGGAAGGTTTAGGGTTAGGGTTCGGGCTAGGGTTAGGGTTAGGGGACGGGGACGGTTTAGGGTCCAGGTGAGGGTACGACAACGCTGTAGGGGGAGCATACGTGTGAGGGCGTGGGTTAGTGTCAGCGTACGGGTTAGGATTAGGGGACTGGTGAGGGTCAGGCTTCGGGGAAGGGTTAGGGTTAGGGTTCGGCTAGGGTTAGGGTTAGGGGACGGGGACGGTTTAGGGTCCAGGTGAGGGTACAACAACGCTGTAGGGGGAGCACACGTGTGAGGGCGCGGGTTAGTGTCAGCGTACGGGTTAGGATTAGGGGACGGGTGAGGGTAAGGCTTCGGGGAAGGGTTAGGGTTAGGGTTCGGGCTAGGGTTAGGGTTAGGGGACGGGGACGGTTTAGGGTCCAGGTGAGGGTGCGACAACGCTGTAGGGGGAGCGTACGTGTGAGGGCGCGGGTTAGTGTTAGCGTACGGGTTAGGATTAGGGGACGGGTGAGGGTCAGGCTTCGGGGAATTGTTAGGGTTAGTGTTCGGGCTAGGGTTAGGGTTAGGGGACGGGGACGGTTTAGGGTCCAGGTGACGGTACGACAACGCTGTAGGGGGAGCGTACGTGTGAGGGCGCGGGTTAGTGTCAGCCTACGGGTTAGGATTAGGGGACGGGTGAGGGTCAGGCTTCGGGGAAGGGTTAGGGTTAGGGTTCGGGCTAGGGTTAGGGTTAGGGGACGGGGACGGTTTAGGGTCCAGGTGAGGGTACGACAACGCTATAGGGGGAGCGTACGTGTGAGGGCGCGGGTTAGTGTCAGCGTACGGGTTAGGATTAGGGACGGGTGAGGGTCAGGCTTCGGGGAAGGGTTAGGGTTAGGGTTCGGGCTAGGGTTAGGTTTAGGGGACAGGGACGGTTTAGGGTCCAGGTGAGGGTACGACAACGCTGTAGGGGGAGTGTACGTGTGAGGGCGCGGGGTAGTGTCAGCGTACGGGTTAGGATTAGGAGACAGGTGAGGGTCAGGCTTCGGGGAAGGGTTAGGGTTAGGGTTCGGGCTAGGGTTAGGGTTAGGGGACGGGGACGGTTTAGGGTCCAGGTGAGGGTACGACAACGCTTTAGGGGGAGTGTATGTGTGAGGGCGCGGGTTACTTTCAGCGTACGGGTTAGGATTAGGGGACGTGTGAGGATCAGGTTTCGGGGAAGGGTTAGGGTTAGGGTTCGGGCTAGGGTTAGGGTTAGGGGACGGGGACGGTTTAGGATCCAGTTGAGGGTACGACATACGCTGTAGGGGGAGATTACGTGTGAGGGCGCGGTTTAGTGTCAGCGTACGGGTTAGGATTAGGGACGGGTGAGGGTCAGGCTTCGGGGAAGGGTTAGGGTTAGGGTTCGGGCTAGGGTTAGGGTTAGGGGACAGGGACGGTTTAGGGTCCAGGTGAGGGTACGGCAACGCTGTAGGGGGAGCGTACGTGTGAGGGCGCGGGGTAGTGTCAGCGTACGGGTTAGGATTAGGGGAGGGGTGAGGGTCAGGCTTTGGTGAAGGGTTAGGGTTAGGGTTCGGGCTAGGGTTAGGGTTAGGGGACGGGGACGGTTTAGGTTCCAGGTGAGGGTACGACAACGCTGTCGGGGGAGCGTACGTGTGAGGGCGCGGGTTAGTGTCAGCGTACGGGTTAGGATTAGGGGACGGGTGAGGGTCAGGCTTCGGGCAAGGTTTAGGGTTAGGGTTCGGGCTAGGGTTAGGGTTAGGGGACAGGGACGGTTTAGGGTCCAGGTGAGGGTACGACAACGCTGTAGGGGGAGCGTACGTGTGAGGGCGCAGGTTTGTGTCAGCGTACGGGTTAGGATTAGGGGACGGGTGAGGGTCAGGCTTCGGGGAAGTGTTAGGGTTAGGGTTCGGGCTAGGGTTAGGGTTAGGGGACGGGGACAGTTTAGGGTCCAGGTGAGGGTACGACAACGCTGTAGGGGGAGCGTACGTGTGAGGGCGCGGGTTAGTGTCAGCGTACGGGTTAGGATTAGGGTACGGGTGAGGGTCCGGCTTCGGGGAAGTGTTAGGGTTAGGGTTCGGGCTAGGGTTAGGGTTAGGGGACGGGGACGGTTTAGGGTCTAGGTGAGGGTGCGACAACGCTGTAGGGGGAGAGTACTTTTGAGGGCGTGGGTTAGTGTCAGCGTACGGGTGAGGGTCAGGCTTAGGGGAAGTGTAAGGGTTCTGGTTCGGGCTAGGGTTAGGGTTAGGGGACAGGGACGGTTTAGGGTCCAGGTGAGGGTAGGACAACGTTTTAGGGGGTGCGTACATGTGAGAGCGCGTGTTAGTGTCAGCGTACGGGTTAGGATTAGGGGACGGGTGGGGGTCAGGCTTCGGGGAAGGGTTAGGGTTAGGGTTCGCGCTAGGGTTAGGGTTAGGGGACGGGGACGGTTTAGGGTCCAGGTGAGGGTACGACAACGCTTTAGGGGGAGCGTACGTGTGAGGGCGCGGGTTAGTGTCAGCGTACGGGTTAGGATTAGGGGACGGGTGAGGGTCAGGCTTCGGGGAAGGGTTAGGGTTAGGGTTCGGGCTAGGGTTAGGGTTAGGGGACGGGGACGGTTTAGGGTCCAGGTGAGGGTACGACAACGCTTTAGGGGGAGCGTACGTGTGAGGGCGCGGGTTAGTGTCAGCGTACGGGTTAGGATTAGGGGACGGGTGAGGGTCAGGCTTCGGGAAAGGGTTAGGGTTAGGGTTCGGGCTAGGGTTAGGGTTGGGGACGGGGACGGTTTAGGGTCCAGGTGAGGGTACGACAACGCTGTAGGGGGAGCGTACGTGTGAGGGCGCGGGTTAGTGTCAGCGTACGGGTTAGGATTAGGGGACGGGTGAGGGTGAGGCTTCGGGGAATGGTTAGGGTTAGGGTTCGGGCTAGGGTTAGGGTTAGGGGACGGGGACGGTTTAGGGTCCAGGTGAGGGTACGATAACGCTGTAGGGGGAGCGTACGTGTGAGGGCGCGGGTTAGTGTCAGCGTACGGGTTAGGATTAGGGGACGGGTGAGGGTCAGGCTTCGGGGAAGGGTTAGGGTTAGGGTTCGGGCTAGGGTTAGGGTTAGGGGACGGGGACGGTTTAGGATCCAGGTGAGGGTACGACAACGCTTTAGGGGGAGCGTACGTGTGAGGGCGCGGGTTAGTTTCAGCGTACGGGTTAGGATTAGGGGACGTGTGAGGGTCAGGCTTCGGGGAAGGGTTAGGGTTAGGGTTCGGGCTAGGGTTAGGGTTAGGAGACGGGGACGGTTTAGGGTCCAGGTGAGGGTACGACAACGCTGTAGGGGTAGCGTACGTGTAAGGGCGCGGGTTAGTGTCAGCGTACGGGTTAGGATTAGGGACGGGTGAGGGTCAGGCTTCGGGGAAGGGTTAGGGTTAGGGTTCGGGCTAGGGTTAGGGTTAGGGGACGGGGACGGTTTAGGGTCCAGGTGAGGGTACGACAACGTTGTAGGGGGAGCGTACGTGTGAGGGCGCGGGTTAGTGTCAGCGTACGGGTTAGGATTAGGGGACGGGTGAGGGTCAGGCTTCGGGGAATTGTTAGGGTTAGGGTTCGGGCTAGGGTTAGGGTTAGGGGACGGGGAAGGTTTAGGATCCAGTTGAGGATACGACATACGCTGTAGGGGGAGATTACGTGTGAGGGCGCGGTTTAGTGTCAGCGTACGGGTTAGGATTAGGGACGGGTGAGGGTCAGGCTTCGGGGAAGGGTTAGGGTTAGGGTTCGGGCTAGGGTTAGGGTTAGGGGACAGGGACGGTTTAGGGTCCAGGTGAGGGTACGGCAACGCTGTAGGGGGAGCGTACGTGTGAGGGCGCGGGTTAGTGTCAGCGTACGGGTTAGGATTAGGGGACGGGTGAGGGTCAGGCTTCGGGGAAGGGTTAGGGTTACGGTTAGAGCTAGGGTTAGGGTTAGGGGTCGGGGACGGTTTAGGGTCCAGGTGAGGGTACGACAACGCTGTAGGGGGAGCGTACGTGTGAGGGCGCGGGTTAGTGTCAGCGTACGGGTTAGGATTAGGGGACGGGTGAGGGTCAGGCTTCTTGGAAGGGTTAGGGTTAGGGTTCGGGCTAGGGTTAGGGTTAGGGGACGGGGACGGTTTAGGGTCCAGGTGAGGGTACGACAACGTTGTAGGGGGAGCGTACGTGTGAGGGCGCGGGTTAGTGTCAGCGTACGGGTTAGGATTAGGGGACGGGTGAGGGTCAGGCTTCGGGGAATTGTTAGGGTTAGGGTTCGGGCTAGGGTTAGGGTTAGGGGACGGGGAAGGTTTAGGATCCAGTTGAGGATACGACATACGCTGTAGGGGGAGATTACGTGTGAGGGCGCGGTTTAGTGTCAGCGTACGGGTTAGGATTAGGGACGGGTGAGGGTCAGGCTTCGGGGAAGGGTTAGGGTTAGGGTTCGGGCTAGGGTTAGGTTTAGGGGACAGGGACGGTTTAGGGTCCAGGTGAGGGTACGACAACGCTGTAGGGGGAGTGTACGTGTGAGGGCGCGGGGTAGTGTCAGCGTACGGGTTAGGATTAGGAGACAGGTTAGGGTCAGGCTTCGGGGAAGGGTTAGGGTTAGGGTTCGGGCTAGGGTTAGGGTTAGGGGACGGGGACGGTTTAGGGTCCAGGTGAGGGTACAACAACGCTTTAGGGGGAGTGTATGTGTGAGGGCGCGGGTTACTTTCAGCGTACGGGTTAGGATTAGGGGACGTGTGAGGATCAGGTTTCGGGGAAGGGTTAGGGTTAGGGTTCGGGCTAGGGTTAGGGTTAGGGGACGGGGACGGTTTAGGATCCAGTTGAGGGTACGACATACGCTGTAGGGGGAGATTACGTGTGAGGGCGCGGTTTAGTGTCAGCGTACGGGTTAGGATTAGGGACGGGTGAGGGTCAGGCTTCGGGGAAGGGTTAGGGTTAGGGTTCGGGCTAGGGTTAGGGTTAGGGGACAGGGACGGTTTAGGGTCCAGGTGAGGGTACGGCAACGCTGTAGGGGGAGCGTACGTGTGAGGGCGCGGGGTAGTGTCAGCGTACGGGTTAGGATTAGGGGAGGGGTGAGGGTCAGGCTTTGGTGAAGGGTTAGGGTTAGGGTTCGGGCTAGGGTTAGGGTTAGGGGACGGGGACGGTTTAGGTTCCAGGTGAGGGTACGACAACGCTGTCGGGGGAGCGTACGTGTGAGGGCGCGGGTTAGTGTCAGCGTACGGGTTAGGATTAGGGGACGGGTGAGGGTCAGGCTTCGGGCAAGGTTTAGGGTTAGGGTTCGGGCTAGGGTTAGGGTTAGGGGACAGGGACGGTTTAGGGTCCAGGTGAGGGTACGACAACGCTGTAGGGGGAGCGTACGTGTGAGGGCGCAGGTTTGTGTCAGCGTACGGGTTAGGATTAGGGGACGGGTGAGGGTCAGGCTTCGGGGAAGTGTTAGGGTTAGGGCTCGGGCTAGGGTTAGGGTTAGGGGACGGGGACAGTTTAGGGTCCAGGTGAGGGTACGACAACGCTGTAGGGGGAGCGTACGTGTGAGGGCGCGGGTTAGTGTCAGCGTACGGGTTAGGATTAGGGTACGGGTGAGGGTCCGGCTTCGGGGAAGTGTTAGGGTTAGGGTTCGGGCTAGGGTTAGGGTTAGGGGACGGGGACGGTTTAGGGTCTAGGTGAGGGTGCGACAACGCTGTAGGGGGAGAGTACTTTTGAGGGCGTGGGTTAGTGTCAGCGTACGGGTGAGGGTCAGGCTTAGGGGAAGTGTAAGGGTTCTGGTTCGGGCTAGGGTTAGTGTTAGGGGACAGGGACGGTTTAGGGTCCAGGTGAGGGTAGGACAACGTTTTAGGGGGTGCGTACGTGTGAGAGCGCGTGTTAGTGTCAGCGTACGGGTTAGGATTAGGGGACGGGTGAGGGTCAGGCTTCGGGGAAGGTTTAGGGTTAGGGTTCGCGCTAGGGTTAGGGTTAGGGGACGGGGACGGTTTAGGGTCCAGGTGAGGGTACAACAACGCTTTAGGGGGAGCGTACGTGTGAGGGCGCGGGTTAGTGTCAGCGTATGGGTTAGGATTAGGGGACGGGTGAGGGTCAGGCTTCGGGGAAGGGTTAGGGTTAGGGTTCGGTCTAGGGTTAGGGTTAGGGGACGGGGACGGTTTAGGGTCCAGGTGAGGGTACGACAACGCTTTAGGGGGAGCGTACGTGTGAGGGCGCAGGTTAGTGTCAGCGTACGGGTTAGGATTAGGGGACGGGTGAGGGTCAGGCTTCGGGAAAGGGTTAGGGTTAGGGTTCGGGCTAGGGTTAGGGTTGGGGACGGGGACGGTTTAGGGTCCAGGTGAGGGTACGACAACGCTGTAGGGGGAGCGTACGTGTGAGGGCGCGGGTTAGTGTCAGCGTACGGGTTAGGATTAGGGGACGGGTGAGGGTGAGGCTTCGGGGAATGGTTAGGGTTAGGGTTCGGGCTAGGGTTAGGGTTAGGGGACGGGGACGGTTTAGGGTCCAGGTGAGGGTACGACAACGCTGTAGGGGGAGCGTACGTGTGAGGGCGCGGGTTAGTGTCAGCGTACGGGTTAGGATTAGGGGACGGGTGAGGGTCAGGCTTCGGGGAAGGGTTAGGGTTAGGGTTCGGGCTAGGGTTAGGGTTAGGGGACGGGGACGGTTTAGGATCCAGGTGAGGGTACGACAACGCTTTAGGGGGAGCGTACGTGTGAGGGCGCGGGTTAGTTTCAGCGTACGGGTTAGGATTAGGGGACGTGTGAGGGTCAGGCTTCGGGGAAGGGTTAGGGTTAGGGTTCGGGCTAGGGTTAGGGTTAGGGGACGGGGACGGTTTAGGGTCCAGGTGAGGGTACGACAACGCTGTAGGGGTAGCGTACGTGTAAGGGCGCGGGTTAGTGTCAGCGTACGGGTTAGGATTAGGGACGGGTGAGGGTCAGGCTTCGGGGAAGGGTTAGGGTTAGGGTTCGGGCTAGGGTTAGGGTTAGGGGACGGGGACGGTTTAGGGTCCAGGTGAGGGTACGACAACGTTGTAGGGGGAGCGTACGTGTGAGGGCGCGGGTTAGTGTCAGCGTACGGGTTAGGATTAGGGGACGGGTGAGGGTCAGGCTTCGGGGAATTGTTAGGGTTAGGGTTCGGGCTAGGGTTAGGGTTAGGGGACGGGGAAGGTTTAGGATCCAGTTGAGGATACGACATACGCTGTAGGGGGAGATTACGTGTGAGGGCGCGGTTTAGTGTCAGCGTACGGGTTAGGATTAGGGACGGGTGAGGGTCAGGCTTCGGGGAAGGGTTAGGGTTAGGGTTCGGGCTAGGGTTAGGGTTAGGGGACAGGGACGGTTTAGGGTCCAGGTGAGGGTACGGCAACGCTGTAGGGGGAGCGTACGTGTGAGGGCGCGGGTTAGTGTCAGCGTACGGGTTAGGATTAGGGGACGGGTGAGGGTCAGGCTTCGGGGAAGGGTTAGGGTTACGGTTAGAGCTAGGGTTAGGGTTAGGGGTCGGGGACGGTTTAGGGTCCAGGTGAGGGTACGACAACGCTGTAGGGGGAGCGTACGTGTGAGGGCACGGGTTAGTGTCAGCGTACGGGTTAGGATTAGGGGACGGGTGAGGGTCAGGCTTCGGGGAATTGTTAGGGTTAGGGTTCGGGCTAGGGTTAGGGTTAGGGGACGGGGAAGGTTTAGGATCCAGTTGAGGATACGACATACGCTGTAGGGGGAGATTACGTGTGAGGGCGCGGTTTAGTGTCAGCGTACGGGTTAGGATTAGGGACGGGTGAGGGTCAGGCTTCGGGGAAGGGTTAGGGTTAGGGTTCGGGCTAGGGTTCGGTTTAGGGGACAGGGACGGTTTAGGGTCCACGTGAGGGTACGACAACGCTGTAGGGGGAGCGTACGTGTGAGGGCGCGGGGTAGTGTCAGCGTACGGGTTAGGATTAGGAGACAGGTGAGGGTCAGGCTTCGGGGAATGGTTAGGGTTAGGGTTCGGGCTAGGGTTAGGGTTAGGGTACGGGGACGGTTTAGGGTCCAGGTGAGGGTACGACAACGCTTTAGGGGGAGTGTACGTGTGAGGGCGCGGGTTACTTTCAGCGTACGGGTTAGGATTAGGGGACGTGTGAGGATCAGGTTTCGGGGAAGGGTTAGGGTTAGGGTTCGGGCTAGGGTTAGGGTTAGGGGACGGGGACGGTTTAGGATCCAGTTGAGGGTACGACATACGCTGTAGGGGGAGATTACGTGTGAGGGCGCGGTTTAGTGTCAGCGTACGGGTTAGGATTAGGGACGGGTGAGGGTCAGGTTTCGGGGAAGGGTTAGGGTTAGGGTTCGGGCTAGGGTTAGGGTTAGGGGACAGGGACGGTTTAGGGTCCAGGTGAGGGTACGGCAACGCTGTAGGGGGAGCGTACGTGTGAGGGCGCGGGGTAGTGTCAGCGTACGGGTTAGGATTAGGGCAGGGGTGAGGGTCAGGCTTTGGTGAAGGGTTAGGGTTAGGGTTCGGGCTAGGGTTAGGGTTAGGGGACGGGGACGGTTTAGGTTCCAGGTGAGGGTGCGACAACGCTGTAGGGGGAGCGTACGTGTGAGGGCGCGGGTTAGTGTCAGCGTACGGGTTAGGATTAGGGGACGGGTGAGGGTCAGGCTTCGGGCAAGGTTTAGGGTTAGGGTTCGGGCTAGGGTTAGGGTTAGGGGACAGGGACGGTTTAGGGTCCAGGTGAGGGTACGACACCGCTGTAGGGGGAGCGTACGTGTGAGGGCGCAGGTTAGTGTCAGCGTACGGGTTAGGATTAGGGGACGGGTGAGTGTCAGGCTTCGGGGAAGGGTTAGGGTTAGGGTTCGGGCTAGGGTTAGGGTTAGGGGACGGGGACGGTTTAGGATCCAGGTGAGGGTACGACAACGCTGTAGGGGGAGCGTACGTGTGAGGGCACGGGTTAGTGTCAGCGTACGGGTTAGGATTAGGGGACGGGTGAGGGTGAGGCTTCGGGGAATGGTTAGGGTTAGGGTTCGGGCTAGGGTTAGGGTTAGGGGACGGGGACGGTTTAGGGTCCAGGTGAGGGTACGACAACGCTGTAGGGGGAGCGTACGTGTGAGGGCGCGGGTTCGTGTCAGCGTACGGGTTAGGATTAGGGGACGGGTGAGGGTCAGGCTTCGGGGAAGGGTTAGGGTTAGGGTTCGGGCTAGGGTTAGGGTTAGGGGACGGGGACGGTTTAGGATCCAGGTGAGGGTACGACAACGCTTTAGGGGGAGCGTACGTGTGAGGGCGCGGGTTAGTTTCAGCGTACGGGTTAGGATTAGGGGACGTGTGAGGGTCAGGCTTCGGGGAAGGGTTAGGGTTAGGGTTCGGGCTAGGGTTAGGGTTAGGGGACGGGGACGGTTTAGGGTCCAGGTGAGGGTACGACAACGCTGTAGGGGTAGCGTACGTGTAAGGGCGCGGGTTAGTGTCAGCGTACGGGTTAGGATTAGGGACGGGTGAGGGTCAGGCTTCGGGGAAGGGTTAGGGTTAGGGTTCGGGCTAGGGTTAGGGTTAGGGGACGGGGACGGTTTAGGGTCCAGGTGAGGGTACGACAACTTTGTAGGGGGAGCGTACGTGTGAGGGCGCGGGTTAGTGTCAGCGTACGGGTTAGGATTAGGGGACGGGTGAGGGTCAGGCTTCGGGGAATTGTTAGGGTTAGGGTTCGGGCTAGGGTTAGGGTTAGGGGACGGGGAAGGTTTAGGATCCAGTTGAGGATACGACATACGCTGTAGGGGGAGATTACGTGTGAGGGCGCGGTTTAGTGTCAGCGTACGGGTTAGGATTAGGGACGGGTGAGGGTCAGGCTTCGGGGAAGGGTTAGGGTTAGGGTTCGGGCTAGGGTTAGGGTTAGGGGACAGGGACGGTTTAGGGTCCAGGTGAGGGTACGGCAACGCTGTAGGGGGAGCGTACGTGTGAGGGCGCGGGTTAGTGTCAGCGTACGGGTTAGGATTAGGGGACGGGTGAGGGTCAGGCTTCGGGGAAGGGTTAGGGTTACGGTTAGAGCTAGGGTTAGGGTTAGGGGTCGGGGACGGTTTAGGGTCCAGGTGAGGGTACGACAACGCTGTAGGGGGAGCGTACGTGTGAGGGCGCGGGTTAGTGTCAGCGTACGGGTTAGGATTAGGGGACGGGTGAGGGTCAGGCTTCGGGGAATTGTTAGGGTTAGGGTTCGGGCTAGGGTTAGGGTTAGGGGACGGGGAAGGTTTAGGATCCAGTTGAGGATACGACATACGCTGTAGGGGGAGATTACGTGTGAGGGCGCGGTTTAGTGTCAGCGTACGGGTTAGGATTAGGGACGGGTGAGGGTCAGGCTTCGGGGAAGGGTTAGGGTTAGGGTTCGGGCTAGGGTTCGGTTTAGGGGACAGGGACGGTTTAGGGTCCACGTGAGGGTACGACAACGCTGTAGGGGGAGCGTACGTGTGAGGGCGCGGGGTAGTGTCAGCGTACGGGTTAGGATTAGGAGACAGGTGAGGGTCAGGCTTCGGGGAATGGTTAGGGTTAGGGTTCGGGCTAGGGTTAGGGTTAGGGTACGGGGACGGTTTAGGGTCCAGGTGAGGGTACGACAACGCTTTAGGGGGAGTGTACGTGTGAGGGCGCGGGTTACTTTCAGCGTACGGGTTAGGATTAGGGGACGTGTGAGGATCAGGTTTCGGGGAAGGGTTAGGGTTAGGGTTCGGGCTAGGGTTAGGGTTAGGGGACGGGGACGGTTTAGGATCCAGTTGAGGGTACGACATACGCTGTAGGGGGAGATTACGTGTGAGGGCGCGGTTTAGTGTCAGCGTACGGGTTAGGATTAGGGACGGGTGAGGGTCAGGTTTCGGGGAAGGGTTAGGGTTAGGGTTCGGGCTAGGGTTAGGGTTAGGGGACAGGGACGGTTTAGGGTCCAGGTGAGGGTACGGCAACGCTGTAGGGGGAGCGTACGTGTGAGGGCGCGGGGTAGTGTCAGCGTACGGGTTAGGATTAGGGCAGGGGTGAGGGTCAGGCTTTGGTGAAGGGTTAGGGTTAGGGTTCGGGCTAGGGTTAGGGTTAGGGGACGGGGACGGTTTAGGTTCCAGGTGAGGGTGCGACAACGCTGTAGGGGGAGCGTACGTGTGAGGGCGCGGGTTAGTGTCAGCGTACGGGTTAGGATTAGGGGACGGGTGAGGGTCAGGCTTCGGGCAAGGTTTAGGGTTAGGGTTCGGGCTAGGGTTAGGGTTAGGGGACAGGGACGGTTTAGGGTCCAGGTGAGGGTACGACACCGCTGTAGGGGGAGCGTACGTGTGAGGGCGCAGGTTAGTGTCAGCGTACGGGTTAGGATTAGGGGACGGGTGAGTGTCAGGCTTCGGGGAAGGGTTAGGGTTAGGGTTCGGGCTAGGGTTAGGGTTAGGGGACGGGGACAGTTTAGGGTCCAGGTGAGGGTACGACAACGCTGTAGGGGGAGCGTACGTGTGAGGGCGCGGGTTAGTGTCAGCGTACGGGTTAGGATTAGGGTACGGGTGAGGGTCCGGCTTCGGGGAAGTGTTAGGGTTAGGGTTCGGGCTAGGGTTAGGGTTAGGGGACGGGGACGGTTTAGGGTCCAGGTGAGGGTACGACAACGCTGTAGGGGGAGCGTACGTGTGAGGGCGCGGGTTAGTGTCAGCGTACGGGTTAGGATTAGGGGACGGGTGAGGGTCAGGCTTCGGGGAAGGGTTAGGGTTACGGTTAGAGCTAGGGTTAGGGTTAGGGGTCGGGGACGGTTTAGGGTCCAGGTGAGGGTACGACAACGCTTTAGGGGGAGAGTACGTGTGAGGGCGCGGGTTAGTGTCAGTGTACGGGTTAGGATTAGGGGACGGGTGAGGGTCAGGCTTCAGGGAAGGGTTAGGGTTAGGGTTCGGGCTAGGGTTAGGGTTAGGGGACGGGGACGGTTTAGGGTCCAGGTGAGGGTACGACAACGTTGTAGGGGGAGCGTACGTGTGAGGGCGCGGGTTAGTGTCAGCGTACGGGTTAGGATTAGGGGACGGGTGAGGGTCAGGCTTCGGGGAAGTGTTAGGGTTAGGGTTCGGCCTAGGGTTAGGGTTAGGGGACGGGGACGGTTTAGGGTCCAGGTGAGGGTACGACAACGCTGTAAGGGGAGCGTACGTGTGAGGGCGCGGGTTAGTGTCAGCGTACGGGTTAGGATTAGGGGACGCGTGAGGGTCAGGCTTCGGGGAAGGGTTAGGGTTAGGGTTCGGGCTAGGGTTAGGGTTAGGGGACGGGGACGGTTTAGGGTCCAGGTGAGGGTACGACAACGCTGTAGGGGGAGTGTACGTGTGAGGGCGCGGGTTAGTGTCAGCGTACGGGTTAGGATTAGGGGACGGGTGAGGGTCAGGCTTCGGGGAAGGTTTAGGGTTAGGGTTCGGGCTAGGGTTAGGTTTAGGGGACGGGGACGGTTTAGGGTCCAGGTGAAGTACGACAACGCTGTAGGGGGAGCGTACGTGTGAGGGCGCGGGTTAGTGTCAGTGTACGGGTTAGGATTAGGTGACGGGTGAGGGTCAGGCTTCAGGGAAGGGTTAGGGTTAGGGTTCGGTGTAGGGTTAGGGTTAGGGGACGGGGACGGTTTAGGGTCCAGGTGAGGGTACGACAACGTTGTAGGGGGAGCGTACGTGTGAGGGCGCGGGTTAGTGTCAGCGTACGGGTTAGGATTAGGGGACGGGTGAGGGTCAGGCTTCGGTGAAAGGTTACGGTTAGGTTTCGGGCTAGGGTTAGGGTTAGGGGACGGGGACGGTTTAGGGTCCAGGTGAGTGTACGACAATGCTTTAGGTGGAGCATACGTGTGAGGGCGAGGGTTAGTGTCAGCGTACGGGTTAGGATTAGGGGACGGGTGAGGGTCAGGCTTCGGGGAAGGGTTAGGGTTAGGGTTCGGGCTAGGGTTAGGGTTAGGGGACGGGGACGGTTTAGGGTCCAGGTGAGGGTACGACAACGCTTTAGGGGGAGCGTACGTGTGAGGGCGCGGGTTAGTGTCAGCGTACGGGTTAGGATTAGGGGACGGGTGAGGGTCAGGCTTCAGGGAAGGGTTAGGGTTAGGGTTCGGGCTAGGGTTAGGGTTAGGGGACGGGGACGGTTTAGGGTCCAGGTGAGGGTACGACAACGCTGTAGGGGGAGCGTACGTGTGAGGGCGCGGGTTAGTGTCAGCGTACGGGTTAGGATTAGGGGACGGGTGAGGGTCAGGCTTCGGGGAAGGGTTAGGGTTAGGGTTCGGGCTAGGGTTAGGGTTAGGGGACGGGGACGGTTTAGGGTCCAGGTGAGGGTACGACAACGCTGTAGGGGGAGCGTACGTGTGAGGGCGCGGGTTAGTGTCAGCGTACGGGTTAGGATTAGGGGACGGGTGAGGGTCAGGCTTCGGGGAAGGGTTAGGGTTAGGGTTCGGGCTAGGGTTAGGGTTAGGGGACGGGGACAGTTTAGGGTCCAGGTGAGGGTACGACAACGCTGTAGGGGGAGCGTACGTGTGAGGGCGCGGGTTAGTGTCAGCGTACGGGTTAGGATTAGTGTACGGGTGAGGGTCCGGCTTCGGGGAAGTGTTAGGGTTAGGGTTCGGGTTAGGGTTAGGGTTAGGGGACGGGGACGGTTTAGGGTCCAGGTGAGGGTACGACAACGCTGTAGGGGGAGCGTACGTGTGAGGGCGCGGGTTAGTGTCAGCGTACGGGTTAGGATTAGGGGACGGGTGAGGGTCAGGCTTCGGGGAAGGGTTAGGGTTACGGTTAGAGCTAGGGTTAGGGTTAGGGGTCGGGGACGGTTTAGGGTCCAGGTGAGGGTACGACAACGCTTTAGGGGGAGCGTACGTGTGAGGGCGCGGGTTAGTGTCAGTGTACGGGTTAGGATTAGGGGACGGGTGAGGGTCAGGCTTCAGGGAAGGGTTAGGGTTAGGGTTCGGGCTAGGGTTAGGGTTAGGGGACGGGGACGGTTTAGGGTCCAGGTGAGGGTACGACAACGCTGTAGGGGGAGCGTACGTGTGAGGGCGCGGGTTAGTGTCAGCGTACGGGTTAGGATTAGGGGACGGGTGAGGGTCAGGCTTCGGGGAAGTGTTAGGGTTAGGGTTCGGGCTAGGGTTAGGGTTAGGGGACGGGGACGGTTTAGGGTCCAGGTGAGGGTACGACAATGCTGTAGGGGGAGCGTACGTGTGAGGGCGCGGGTTAGTGTCAGCGTACGGGTTAGGATTAGGGGACGCGTGAGGGTCAGGCTTCGGGGAAGGGTTAGGGTTAGGGTTCGGGCTAGGGTTAGGGTTAGGGGACGGGGACGGTTTAGGGTCCAGGTGAGGGTACGACAACGCTGTAGGGGGAGCGTACGTGTGAGGGCGCGGGTTAGTGTCAGCGTACGGGTTAGAATTAGGGGACGGGTGAGGGTCAGGCTTCGGGGAAGGGTTAGGGTTAGGGTTCGGGCTAGGGTTAGGGTTAGGGGACGGGGACGGATTAGGGTCCAGGTGAGGGTACGACAACGCTGTAGGGGGAGCGTACGTGTGAGGGCGCGGTTTAGTTTCAGCTTACGGGTTAGGATTAGGGGACAGGTGAGGGTCAGGCTTCGGGGAAGGGTTAGGGTTAGGGTTCGGGCTAGGGTTAGGGTTAGGGGACGGGGACGGTTTAGGGTCCAGGTGAGTGTACGACAACGCTGTAGGGGGAGCGTACGTGTGAGGGCGCGGGTTAGTGTCAGCGTACGGGTTAGGATTAGGGGACGGGTGAGGGTCAGGCTTCGGGGAAGGGTTAGGGTTAGGGTTCGGGCTAGGGTTAGGGTTAGGGGACGGGGACGGTTTAGGATCCAGGTGAGGGTACGACAACGCTTTAGGGGGAGCGTACGTATGAGGGCGCGTGTTAGTGTCAGCGTACGGGTTAGGATTAGGGGACGGGTGAGGGTCAGGCTTCGGGGAAGGGTTAGGGTTAGGGTTCGGGCTAGGGTTAGGGTTAGTGGACGGGGACGGTTTAGGGTCCAGGTGAGGGTACGACAACGCTGTAGGGGGAGCGTACGTGTGAGGGCGCGGGTTAGTGTCAGCGTACGGGTTAGGATTAGGGGACGGGTGAGGGTCAGGCTTCGGGGAAGGGTTAGGGTTACGGTTAGAGCTAGGGTTAGGGTTAGGGGTCGGGGACGGTTTAGGGTCCAGGTGAGGGTACGACAACGCTTTAGGGGGAGAGTACGTGTGAGGGCGCGGGTTAGTGTCAGTGTACGGGTTAGGATTAGGGGACGGGTGAGGGTCAGGCTTCAGGGAAGGGTTAGGGTTAGGGTTCGGGCTAGGGTTAGGGTTAGGGGACGGGGACGGTTTAGGGTCCAGGTGAGGGTACGACAACGTTGTAGGGGGAGCGTACGTGTGAGGGCGCGGGTTAGTGTCAGCGTACGGGTTAGGATTAGGGGACGGGTGAGGGTCAGGCTTCGGGGAAGTGTTAGGGTTAGGGTTCGGCCTAGGGTTAGGGTTAGGGGACGGGGACGGTTTAGGGTCCAGGTGAGGGTACGACAACGCTGTAAGGGGAGCGTACGTGTGAGGGCGCGGGTTAGTGTCAGCGTACGGGTTAGGATTAGGGGACGCGTGAGGGTCAGGCTTCGGGGAAGGGTTAGGGTTAGGGTTCGGGCTAGGGTTAGGGTTAGGGGACGGGGACGGTTTAGGGTCCAGGTGAGGGTACGACAACGCTGTAGGGGGAGTGTACGTGTGAGGGCGCGGGTTAGTGTCAGCGTACGGGTTAGGATTAGGGGACGGGTGAGGGTCAGGCTTCGGGGAAGGTTTAGGGTTAGGGTTCGGGCTAGGGTTAGGTTTAGGGGACGGGGACGGTTTAGGGTCCAGGTGAAGTACGACAACGCTGTAGGGGGAGCGTACGTGTGAGGGCGCGGGTTAGTGTCAGTGTACGGGTTAGGATTAGGTGACGGGTGAGGGTCAGGCTTCAGGGAAGGGTTAGGGTTAGGGTTCGGTGTAGGGTTAGGGTTAGGGGACGGGGACGGTTTAGGGTCCAGGTGAGGGTACGACAACGTTGTAGGGGGAGCGTACGTGTGAGGGCGCGGGTTAGTGTCAGCGTACGGGTTAGGATTAGGGGACGGGTGAGGGTCAGGCTTCGGTGAAAGGTTACGGTTAGGTTTCGGGCTAGGGTTAGGGTTAGGGGACGGGGACGGTTTAGGGTCCAGGTGAGTGTACGACAATGCTTTAGGTGGAGCATACGTGTGAGGGCGAGGGTTAGTGTCAGCGTACGGGTTAGGATTAGGGGACGGGTGAGGGTCAGGCTTCGGGGAAGGGTTAGGGTTAGGGTTCGGGCTAGGGTTAGGGTTAGGGGACGGGGACGGTTTAGGGTCCAGGTGAGGGTACGACAACGCTTTAGGGGGAGCGTACGTGTGAGGGCGCGGGTTAGTGTCAGCGTACGGGTTAGGATTAGGGGACGGGTGAGGGTCAGGCTTCAGGGAAGGGTTAGGGTTAGGGTTCGGGCTAGGGTTAGGGTTAGGGGACGGGGACGGTTTAGGGTCCAGGTGAGGGTACGACAACGCTGTAGGGGGAGCGTACGTGTGAGGGCGCGGGTTAGTGTCAGCGTACGGGTTAGGATTAGGGGACGGGTGAGGGTCAGGCTTCGGGGAAGGGTTAGGGTTAGGGTTCGGGCTAGGGTTAGGGTTAGGGGACGGGGACGGTTTAGGGTCCAGGTGAGGGTACGACAACGCTGTAGGGGGAGCGTACGTGTGAGGGCGCGGGTTAGTGTCAGCGTACGGGTTAGGATTAGGGGACGGGTGAGGGTCAGGCTTCGGGGAAGGGTTAGGGTTAGGGTTCGGGCTAGGGTTAGGGTTAGGGGACGGGGACAGTTTAGGGTCCAGGTGAGGGTACGACAACGCTGTAGGGGGAGCGTACGTGTGAGGGCGCGGGTTAGTGTCAGCGTACGGGTTAGGATTAGTGTACGGGTGAGGGTCCGGCTTCGGGGAAGTGTTAGGGTTAGGGTTCGGGTTAGGGTTAGGGTTAGGGGACGGGGACGGTTTAGGGTCCAGGTGAGGGTACGACAACGCTGTAGGGGGAGCGTACGTGTGAGGGCGCGGGTTAGTGTCAGCGTACGGGTTAGGATTAGGGGACGGGTGAGGGTCAGGCTTCGGGGAAGGGTTAGGGTTACGGTTAGAGCTAGGGTTAGGGTTAGGGGTCGGGGACGGTTTAGGGTCCAGGTGAGGGTACGACAACGCTTTAGGGGGAGCGTACGTGTGAGGGCGCGGGTTAGTGTCAGTGTACGGGTTAGGATTAGGGGACGGGTGAGGGTCAGGCTTCAGGGAAGGGTTAGGGTTAGGGTTCGGGCTAGGGTTAGGGTTAGGGGACGGGGACGGTTTAGGGTCCAGGTGAGGGTACGACAACGCTGTAGGGGGAGCGTACGTGTGAGGGCGCGGGTTAGTGTCAGCGTACGGGTTAGGATTAGGGGACGGGTGAGGGTCAGGCTTCGGGGAAGTGTTAGGGTTAGGGTTCGGGCTAGGGTTAGGGTTAGGGGACGGGGACGGTTTAGGGTCCAGGTGAGGGTACGACAATGCTGTAGGGGGAGCGTACGTGTGAGGGCGCGGGTTAGTGTCAGCGTACGGGTTAGGATTAGGGGACGCGTGAGGGTCAGGCTTCGGGGAAGGGTTAGGGTTAGGGTTCGGGCTAGGGTTAGGGTTAGGGGACGGGGACGGTTTAGGGTCCAGGTGAGGGTACGACAACGCTGTAGGGGGAGCGTACGTGTGAGGGCGCGGGTTAGTGTCAGCGTACGGGTTAGAATTAGGGGACGGGTGAGGGTCAGGCTTCGGGGAAGGGTTAGGGTTAGGGTTCGGGCTAGGGTTAGGGTTAGGGGACGGGGACGGATTAGGGTCCAGGTGAGGGTACGACAACGCTGTAGGGGGAGCGTACGTGTGAGGGCGCGGTTTAGTTTCAGCTTACGGGTTAGGATTAGGGGACAGGTGAGGGTCAGGCTTCGGGGAAGGGTTAGGGTTAGGGTTCGGGCTAGGGTTAGGGTTAGGGGACGGGGACGGTTTAGGGTCCAGGTGAGTGTACGACAACGCTGTAGGGGGAGCGTACGTGTGAGGGCGCGGGTTAGTGTCAGCGTACGGGTTAGGATTAGGGGACGGGTGAGGGTCAGGCTTCGGGGAAGGGTTAGGGTTAGGGTTCGGGCTAGGGTTAGGGTTAGGGGACGGGGACGGTTTAGGATCCAGGTGAGGGTACGACAACGCTTTAGGGGGAGCGTACGTATGAGGGCGCGTGTTAGTGTCAGCGTACGGGTTAGGATTAGGGGACGGGTGAGGGTCAGGCTTCGGGGAAGGGTTAGGGTTAGGGTTCGGGCTAGGGTTAGGGTTAGTGGACGGGGACGGTTTAGGGTCCAGGTGAGGGTACGACAACGCTGTAGGGGGAGCGTACGTGTGAGGGCGCGGGTTAGTGTCAGCGTACGGGTTAGGATTAGGGGACGGGTGAGGGTCAGGCTTCGGGGAAGGGTTAGGGTTACGGTTAGAGCTAGGGTTAGGGTTAGGGGTCGGGGACGGTTTAGGGTCCAGGTGAGGGTACGACAACGCTTTAGGGGGAGAGTACGTGTGAGGGCGCGGGTTAGTGTCAGTGTACGGGTTAGGATTAGGGGACGGGTGAGGGTCAGGCTTCAGGGAAGGGTTAGGGTTAGGGTTCGGGCTAGGGTTAGGGTTAGGGGACGGGGACGGTTTAGGGTCCAGGTGAGGGTACGACAACGTTGTAGGGGGAGCGTACGTGTGAGGGCGCGGGTTAGTGTCAGCGTACGGGTTAGGATTAGGGGACGGGTGAGGGTCAGGCTTCGGGGAAGTGTTAGGGTTAGGGTTCGGCCTAGGGTTAGGGTTAGGGGACGGGGACGGTTTAGGGTCCAGGAGAGGGTACGACAACGCTGTAAGGGGAGCGTACGTGTGAGGGCGCGGGTTAGTGTCAGCGTACGGGTTAGGATTAGGGGACGCGTGAGGGTCAGGCTTCGGGGAAGGGTTAGGGTTAGGGTTCGGGCTAGGGTTAGGGTTAGGGGACGGGGACGGTTTAGGGTCCAGGTGAGGGTACGACAACGCTGTAGGGGGAGTGTACGTGTGAGGGCGCGGGTTAGTGTCAGCGTACGGGTTAGGATTAGGGGACGGGTGAGGGTCAGGCTTCGGGGAAGGGTTAGGGTTAGGGTTCGGGCTAGGGTTAGGTTTAGGGGACGGGGACGGTTTAGGGTCCAGGTGAAGTACGACAACGCTGTAGGGGGAGCGTACGTGTGAGGGCGCGGGTTAGTGTCAGTGTACGGGTTAGGATTAGGTGACGGGTGAGGGTCAGGCTTCAGGGAAGGGTTAGGGTTAGGGTTCGGTCTAGGGTTAGGGTTAGGGGACGGGGACGGTTTAGGGTCCAGGTGAGGGTACGACAACGTTGTAGGGGGAGCGTACGTGTGAGGGCGCGGGTTAGTGTCAGCGTACGGGTTAGGATTAGGGGACGGGTGAGGGTCAGGCTTCGGTGAAAGGTTACGGTTAGGGTTCGGGCTAGGGTTAGGGTTAGGGGACGGGGACGGTTTAGGGTCCAGGTGAGTGTACGACAATGCTTTAGGTGGAGCATACGTGTGAGGGCGAGGGTTAGTGTCAGCGTACGGGTTAGGATTAGGGGACGGGTGAGGGTCAGGCTTCGGGGAAGGGTTAGGGTTAGGGTTCGGGCTAGGGTTAGGGTTAGGGGACGGGGACGGTTTAGGGTCCAGGTGAGGGTACGACAACGCTTTAGGGGGAGCGTACGTGTGAGGGCGCGGGTTAGTGTCAGCGTACGGGTTAGGATTAGGGGACGGGTGAGGGTCAGGCTTCAGGGAAGGGTTAGGGTTAGGGTTCGGGCTAGGGTTAGGGTTAGGGGACGGGGACGGTTTAGGGTCCAGGTGAGGGTACGACAACGCTGTAGGGGGAGCGTACGTGTGAGGGCGCGGGTTAGTGTCAGCGTACGGGTTAGGATTAGGGGACGGGTGAGGGTCAGGCTTCGGGGAAGTGTTAGGGTTAGGGTTCGGGCTAGGGTTAGGGTTAGGGGACGGGGACGGTTTAGGGTCCAGGTGAGGGTACGACAATGCTGTAGGGGGAGCGTACGTGTGAGGGCACGGGTTAGTGTCAGCGTACGGGTTAGGATTAGGGGACGCGTGAGGGTCAGGCTTCGGGGAAGGGTTAGGGTTAGGGTTCGGGCTAGGGTTAGGGTTAGGGGACGGGGACGGTTTAGGATCCAGGTGAGGGTACGACAACGCTTTAGGGGGAGCGTACGTATGAGGGCGCGGGTTAGTGTCAGCGTACGGGTTAGGATTAGGGGACGGGTGAGGGTCAGGCTTCGGGGAAGGGTTAGGGTTAGGGTTCGGGCTAGGGTTAGGGTTAGTGGACGGGGACGGTTTAGGGTCCAGGTGAGGGTACGACAACGCTGTAGGGGGAGCGTACGTGTGAGGGCGCGGGTTAGTGTCAGCGTACGGGTTAGGATTAGGGGACGGGTGAGGGTCAGGCTTCGGGGAAGGGTTAGGGTTACGGTTAGAGCTAGGGTTAGGGTTAGGGGTCGGGGACGGTTTAGGGTCCAGGTGAGGGTACGACAACGCTTTAGGGGGAGAGTACGTGTGAGGGCGCGGGTTAGTGTCAGTGTACGGGTTAGGATTAGGGGACGGGTGAGGGTCAGGCTTCAGGGAAGGGTTAGGGTTAGGGTTCGGGCTAGGGTTAGGGTTAGGGGACGGGGACGGTTTAGGGTCCAGGTGAGGGTACGACAACGTTGTAGGGGGAGCGTACGTGTGAGGGCGCGGGTTAGTGTCAGCGTACGGGTTAGGATTAGGGGACGGGTGAGGGTCAGGCTTCGGGGAAGTGTTAGGGTTAGGGTTCGGCCTAGGGTTAGGGTTAGGGGACGGGGACGGTTTAGGGTCCAGGTGAGGGTACGACAACGCTGTAAGGGGAGCGTACGTGTGAGGGCGCGGGTTAGTGTCAGCGTACGGGTTAGGATTAGGGGACGCGTGAGGGTCAGGCTTCGGGGAAGGGTTAGGGTTAGGGTTCGGGCTAGGGTTAGGGTTAGGGGACGGGGACGGTTTAGGGTCCAGGTGAGGGTACGACAACGCTGTAGGGGGAGTGTACGTGTGAGGGCGCGGGTTAGTGTCAGCGTACGGGTTAGGATTAGGGGACGGGTGAGGGTCAGGCTTCGGGGAAGGGTTAGGGTTAGGGTTCGGGCTAGGGTTAGGTTTAGGGGACGGGGACGGTTTAGGGTCCAGGTGAAGTACGACAACGCTGTAGGGGGAGCGTACGTGTGAGGGCGCGGGTTAGTGTCAGTGTACGGGTTAGGATTAGGTGACGGGTGAGGGTCAGGCTTCAGGGAAGGGTTAGGGTTAGGGTTCGGTCTAGGGTTAGGGTTAGGGGACGGGGACGGTTTAGGGTCCAGGTGAGGGTACGACAACGTTGTAGGGGGAGCGTACGTGTGAGGGCGCGGGTTAGTGTCAGCGTACGGGTTAGGATTAGGGGACGGGTGAGGGTCAGGCTTCGGTGAAAGGTTACGGTTAGGGTTCGGGCTAGGGTTAGGGTTAGGGGACGGGGACGGTTTAGGGTCCAGGTGAGTGTACGACAATGCTTTAGGTGGAGCATACGTGTGAGGGCGAGGGTTAGTGTCAGCGTACGGGTTAGGATTAGGGGACGGGTGAGGGTCAGGCTTCGGGGAAGGGTTAGGGTTAGGGTTCGGGCTAGGGTTAGGGTTAGGGGACGGGGACGGTTTAGGGTCCAGGTGAGGGTATGACAACGCTTTAGGGGGAGCGTACATGTGAGGGCGCGGGTTAGTGTCAGCGTACGGGTTAGGATTAGGGGACGGGTGAGGGTCAGGCTTCAGGGAAGGGTTAGGGTTAGGGTTCGGGCTAGGGTTAGGGTTAGGGGACGGGGACGGTTTAGGGTCCAGGTGAGGGTACGACAACGCTGTAGGGGGAGCGTACGTGTGAGGTCGCGGGTTAGTGTCAGCGTACGGGTTAGGATTAGGGGACGGGTGAGGGTCAGGCTTCGGGGAAGGGTTAGGGTTAGGGTTCGGGCTAGGGTTAGGGTTAGGGGACGGGGACGGTTTAGGGTCCAGGTGAGGGTACGACAACGCTGTAGGGGGAGCGTACGTGTGAGGGCGCGGGTTAGTGTCAGCGTACGGGTTAGGATTAGGGGACGGGTGAGGGTCAGGCTTCGGGGAAGGGTTAGGGTTAGGGTTCGGGCTAGGGTTAGGGTTAGGGGACGGGGACAGTTTAGGGTCCAGGTGAGGGTACGACAACGCTGTAGGGGGAGCGTACGTGTGAGGGCGCGGGTTAGTGTCAGCGTACGGGTTAGGATTAGTGTACGGGTGAGGGTCCGGCTTCGGGGAAGTGTTAGGGTTAGGGTTCGGGTTAGGGTTAGGGTTAGGGGACGGGGACGGTTTAGGGTCCAGGTGAGGGTACGACAACGCTGTAGGGTGAGCGTACGTGTGAGGGCGCGGGTTAGTGTCAGCGTACGGGTTAGGATTAGGGGACGGGTGAGGGTCAGGCTTCGGGGAAGGGTTAGGGTTACGGTTAGAGCTAGGGTTAGGGTTAGGGGTCGGGGACGGTTTAGGGTCCAGGTGAGAGTACGACAACGCTTTAGGGGGAGCGTACGTGTGAGGGCGCGGGTTAGTGTCAGTGTACGGGTTAGGATTAGGGGACGGGTGAGGGTCAGGCTTCAGGGAAGGGTTAGGGTTAGGGTTCGGGCTAGGGTTAGGGTTAGGGGACGGGTACGGTTTAGGGTCCAGGTGAGGGTACGACAACGCTGTAGGGGGAGCGTACGTGTGAGGGCGCGGGTTAGTGTCAGCGTACGGGTTAGGATTAGGGGACGGGTGAGGGTCAGGCTTCGGGGAAGTGTTAGGGTTAGGGTTCGGGCTAGGGTTAGGGTTAGGGGACGGGGACGGTTTAGGGTCCAGGTGAGGGTACGACAATGCTGTAGGGGGAGCGTACGTGTGAGGGCACGGGTTAGTGTCAGCGTACGGGTTAGGATTAGGGGACGGGTGAGGGTCAGGCTTCGGTGAAAGGTTACGGTTAGGGTTCGGGCTAGGGTTAGGGTTAGGGGACGGGGACGGTTTAGGGTCCAGGTGAGTGTACGACAATGCTTTAGGTGGAGCATACGTGTGAGGGCGAGGGTTAGTGTCAGCGTACGGGTTAGGATTAGGGGACGGGTGAGGGTCAGGCTTCGGGGAAGGGTTAGGGTTAGGGTTCGGGCTAGGGTTAGGGTTAGGGGACGGGGACGGTTTAGGGTCCAGGTGAGGGTACGACAACGCTTTAGGGGGAGCGTACGTGTGAGGGCGCGGGTTAGTGTCAGCGTACGGGTTAGGATTAGGGGACGGGTGAGGGTCAGGCTTCAGGGAAGGGTTAGGGTTAGGGTTCGGGCTAGGGTTAGGGTTAGGGGACGGGGACGGTTTAGGGTCCAGGTGAGTGTACGACAACGCTGTAGGGGGAGCGTACGTGTGAGGTCGCGGGTTAGTGTCAGCGTACGGGTTAGGATTAGGGGACGGGTGAGGGTCAGGCTTCGGGGAAGGGTTAGGGTTAGGGTTCGGGCTAGGGTTAGGGTTAGGGGACGGGGACGGTTTAGGGTCCAGGTGAGGGTACGACAACGCTGTAGGGGGAGCGTACGTGTGAGGGCGCGGGTTAGTGTCAGCGTACGGGTTAGGATTAGGGGACGGGTGAGGGTCAGGCTTCGGGGAAGGGTTAGGGTTAGGGTTCGGGCTAGGGTTAGGGTTAGGGGACGGGGACAGTTTAGGGTCCAGGTGAGGGTACGACAACGCTGTAGGGGGAGCGTACGTGTGAGGGCGCGGGTTAGTGTCAGCGTACGGGTTAGGATTAGTGTACGGGTGAGGGTCCGGCTTCGGGGAAGTGTTAGGGTTAGGGTTCGGGTTAGGGTTAGGGTTAGGGGACGGGGACGGTTTAGGGTCCAGGTGAGGGTACGACAACGCTGTAGGGGGAGCGTACGTGTGAGGGCGCGGGTTAGTGTCAGCGTACGGGTTAGGATTAGGGGACGGGTGAGGGTCAGGCTTCGGGGAAGGGTTAGGGTTACGGTTAGAGCTAGGGTTAGGGTTAGGGGTCGGGGACGGTTTAGGGTCCAGGTGAGGGTACGACAACGCTTTAGGGGGAGCGTACGTGTGAGGGCGCGGGTTAGTGTCAGTGTACGGGTTAGGATTAGGGGACGGGTGAGGGTCAGGCTTCAGGGAAGGGTTAGGGTTAGGGTTCGGGCTAGGGTTAAGGTTAGGGGACGGGTACGGTTTAGGGTCCAGGTGAGGGTACGACAACGCTGTAGGGGGAGCGTACGTGTGAGGGCGCGGGTTAGTGTCAGCGTACGGGTTAGGATTAGGGGACGGGTGAGGGTCAGGCTTCGGGGAAGTGTTAGGGTTAGGGTTCGGGCTAGGGTTAGGGTTAGGGGACGGGGACGGTTTAGGGTCCAGGTGAGGGTACGACAATGCTGTAGGGGGAGCGTACGTGTGAGGGCACGGGTTAGTGTCAGCGTACGGGTTAGGATTAGGGGACGCGTGAGGGTCAGGCTTCGGGGAAGGGTTAGGGTTAGGGTTCGGGCTAGGGTTAGGGTTAGGGGACGGGGACGGTTTAGGGTCCAGGTGAGGGTACGACAACGCTGTAGGGGGAGCGTACGTGTGAGGGCGCGGGTTAGTGTCAGCGTACGGGTTAGAATTAGGGGACGGGTGAGGGTCAGGCTTCGGGGAAGGGTTAGGGTTAGGGTTCGGGCTAGGGTTAGGGTTAGGGGACGGGGACGGATTAGGGTCCAGGTGAGGGTACGACAACGCTGTAGGGGGAGCGTACGTGTGAGGGCGCGGGTTAGTGTCAGCGTACGGGTTAGGATTATGGGACGGGTGAGTTTCAGGCTTCGGGGAAGGGTTAGGGTTAGGGTTCGGGCTAGGGTTAGGGTTAGGGGACGGGGACGGTTTAGGGTCCAGGTGAGGGTACGACAACGCTGTAGGGGGAGCGTACGTGTGAGGGCGCAGGTTAGTGTCAGCGTACGGGTTAGGATTAGGGGACGGGTGAGGGTCAGGCTTCGGGGAAGGGTTAGGGTTAGGGTTCGGGCTAGGGTTAGGGTTAGGGGACGGGGACGGTTTAGGGTCCAGGTGAGGGTACGACAACGCTGTAGGGGGAGCGTACGTGTGAGGGCGCGGGTTAGTGTCAGCGTACGGGTTAGGTTTAGGGGACGCGTGAGGGTCAGGCTTCGGGGAAGGGTTAGGGTTAGGGTTCGGGCTAGGGTTAGGGTTAGGGGACGGGAACGGTTTAGGGTCCAGGTGAGGGTACGACAACGCTGTAGGGGGAGCGTACGTGTGAGGGCGAGGGTTAGTGTCAGCGTACGGGTTAGGATTAGGGGACGGGTGAGGGTCAGGCTTCGGAGAAGGGTTAGGGTTAGTGTTCGGGCTAGGGTTAGGGTTAGGGGACGGGGACGGTTTAGGGTCCAGGTGAGGGTACAACAACGCTTTAGGGGGAGCGTACGTGTGAGGGCGCGGGTTAGTGTCAGCGTACGGGTTAGGATTAGGGGACGGGTGAGGGTCAGGCTTCGGGGAAGGGTTAGGGTTAGGGTTCGGGCTAGGGTTAGGGTTAGGGGACGGGGACGGTTTAGGGTCCAGGTGAGGGTACGACAACGCTGTAGGGGGAGCGTACGTGTGAGGGCGCGGGTTAGTGTCAGCGTACGGGTTAGGATTAGGGGACTGGTGAGGGTCAGGCTTCGGGGAAGGGTTAGGGTTAGGGTTCGGGCTAGGGTTAGGGTTAGGGGACGGGGACGGTTCAGGGTCCAGGTGAGGGTACGACAACGCTTTAGGGGGAGCGTACGTGTGAGGGCGCGGGTTAGTGTCAGCGTACGGGTTAGGATTAGGGGACGGGTGAGGGTCAGGCTTCGGGGAAGGGTTAGGGTTAGGGTTCGGGCTAGGGTTAGGGTTAGGGGACGGGGACGGTTTAGGGTCCAGGTGAGGGTACGACAATGCTGTAGGGTGAGCGTACGTGTGAGGGCGCGGGTTAGTGTCAGCGTACGGGTTAGGATTAGGGGACGGGTGAGGTTCAGGCTTCGGGGAAGGGTTAGGGTTAGGGTTCGGGCTAGGGTTAGGGTTAGGGGACGGGGACGGTTTAGGGTCCCGGTGAGGGTACGACAACGCTGTAGGGGGAGCGTACGTGTGAGGGCGCAGGTTAGTGTCAGCGTACGGGTTAGGATTAGGGGACGGGTGAGGGTCAGGCTTCGGGGAAGGGTTAGGGTTAGGGTTCGGGCTAGGGTTAGGGTTAGGGGACGGGGATGGATTAGGGTCCAGGTGAGGGTACGACAACGCTGTAGGGGAGCGTACTTGTGAGGGCGCGGGTTAGTGTCAGCTTACGGGTTAGGATTAGGGGACAGGTGAGGGTCAGGCTTCGGGGAAGGGTTACGGTTAGGGTTCGGGCTAGGGTTAGGGTTAGGGGACGGGGACGGTTTAGTGTCCAGGTGAGGGTACGACAACGCTGTAGGGGGAGCGTACGTGTGAGGGCGCGGGTTAGTGTCAGCGTACGGGTTAGGATTAGGGGACGGGTGAGGGTCAGGCTTCGGGGAAGGGTTAGGGTTAGGGTTCGGGCTAGTGTTTGGGTTAGGGGACGGGGACGGTTTAGGGTCCAGGTGAGGGTACGACAACGCTTTAGGGGGAGCGTACGTATGAGGGCGCGGGTTAGTGTCAGCGTACGGGTTAGGATTAGGGGACGGGTGAGGGTCAGGCTTCGGGGAAGGGTTAGGGTTAGGGTTCGGGCTATGGTTAGGGTTAGTGGACGGGGACGGTTTAGGGTCCAGGTGAGGGTACGACAACGCTGTAGGGGGAGCGTACGTGTGAGGGCGCGGGTTAGTGTCAGCGTACGGGTTAGGATTAGGGGACGGGTGAGGGTCAGGCTTCGGGGAAGGGTTACGGTTAGGGTTCGGGCTAGGGTTAGGGTTAGGGGATGGGGACGGTTTAGGGTCCAGGTGAGGGTACGACAACGCTGTAGGGGGAGCGTACGTGTGAGGGCGCGGTTTAGTGTCAGCTTACGGGTTGGGATTAGGGGACAGGTGAGTGTCAGGCTTCGGGGAAGGGTTAGGGTTAGGGTTCGGGCTAGGGTTAGGGTTAGGGGATGGGGACGGTTTAGGGTCCAGGTGAGTGTACGACAACGCTGTAGGGGGAGCGTACGTGTGAGGGCGCGGGTTAGTGTCAGCGTACGGGTTAGGATTAGGGGACGGGTGAGGGTCAGGCTTCGGGGAAGGGTTAGGGTTAGGGTTCGGGCTAGGGTTAGGGTTAGGGGACGGGGACGGATTAGGGTCCAGGTGAGGGTACGACAACGCTGTAGGGGAGCGTACTTGTGAGGGCGCGGGTTAGTGTCAGCTTACGGGTTAGGATTAGGGGACAGGTGAGGGTCAGGCTTCGGGGAAGGGTTACGGTTAGGGTTCGGGCTAGGGTTAGGGTTAGGGGACGGGGACGGTTTAGGGTCCAGGTGAGGGTACGACAACGCTTTAGGGGGAGCGTACGTGTGAGGGCGCGGGTTAGTGTCAGCGTACGGGTTAGAATTAGGGGACGGGTGAGGGTCAGGCTTCGGGGAAGGGTTAGGGTTAGGGTTCGGGATAGGGTTAGGGTTAGGGGACGGGGACGGTTTAGGGTCCAGGTGAGGGTACGACAACGCTTTAGGGGGAGCGTACGTGTGAGGGCGCGGGTTAGTGTCAGCGTACGGGTTAGGATTAGGGGACGGGTGAGGGTCAGGCTTCGGGGAAGGGTTAGGGTTAGGGTTAGGGCTAGGGTTAGGGTTAGGGGACGGGGACGGTTTAGGGTCCAGGTGAGGGTACGACAATGCTGTAGGATGAGCGTACGTGTGAGGGCGAGGGTTAGTGTCAGCGTACGGGTTAGGATTAGGGGACGGGTGAGGTTCAGGCTTCGGGGAAGGGTTAGGGTTAGGGTTCGGGCTAGGGATAGGGTTAGGGGACGGGGACGGTTTAGGGTCCAGGTGAGGGTACGACAACGCTGTAGGGGGAGCGTACGTGTGAGGGCGCAGGTTAGTGTCAGCGTACGGGTTAGGATTAGGGGACGGGTGAGGGTCAGGCTTCGGGGAAGGGTTAGGGTTAGGTTTCGGGCTAGGGTTAGGGTTATGGGACGGGTACGGTTTAGGGTCCAGGTGAGGGTACGACAACGCTGTAGGGGGAGCGTACGTGTGAGGGCGCGGGTTAGTGTCAGCGTACGGGTTAGGATTAAGGGACGGGTGAGGGTCAGGCTTCGGGGAAGGGTTAGGATTAGGCTTCGGGCTAGGGTTAGGATTAGGGGACGGGGACGGTGTAGGGTCCAGGTGAGGGTATGACAACGCTGTAGGGGGAGCGTACGTGTGAGGGCGTGGGTTAGTGTCAGCGTAAGGGTTAGGATTAGGGGACGGGTGACGGTCATGCTTCGGGGAATTGTTAGGGTTAGGGTTCGGACCAGGGTTAGTGTTAGGGGATGGGGACGGTTTAGGGTCCAGGTGAGGGTACGACAATGCTGTAGGGGGAGCGTACGTGTGAGGGCGCGGGTTAGTGTCACCGTACGGGTTAGGATTAGGGGACGGGTGAGGGTCAGGCTTCGGGGAAGTGTTAGGGTTAGGTTTCGGGCTAGGGTTAGGGTTATGGGACGGGGACGGTTTAGGGTTCAGGTGAGGGTACGACAACGCTGTAGGGGGAGCGTACGTGTGAGGGCGCGGGTTAGTGTCAGCGTACGGGTTAGGATTATGGGACGGGTGAGGGTCATGCTTTGGGGAAGGGTTAGGGTTAGGGTTCGGGCTAGGGTTAGGGTTAGGGGACGGGGACGGTTTAGGGTCCAGGTGAGGGTACGACAACGCTGTAGGGGGAGCGTACGTGTGAGGGCGCGGGTTAGTGTCAGCGTACGGGTTAGGATTAGGGGACGGGTGAGGGTCAGGCTTCGGGGAAGTGTTAGGGTTACGGTTAGAGCTAGGGTTAGGGTTAGGGGTCGGGGACGGTTTAGGGTCCAGGTGAGGGTACGACAACGCTTTAGGGGGAGCGTACGTGTGAGGGCGCGGGTTAGTGTCAGTGTACGGGTTAGGATTAGGGGACGGGTGAGTTTCAGGCTTCGGGGAAGTGTTAGGGTTAGGGTTCGGGCCAGGGTTAGGGTTAGGGGATGGGGACGGTTTAGGGTCCAGGTGAGGGTACGACAACGCTGTAGGGGGAGCGTACGTGTGAGGGCGCGGGTTAGTGTCAGCGTACGGGTTAGGATTAGGGGACTGGTGAGGGTCAGGCTTCGGGGAAGGGTTAGGGTTAGGGTTCGGGCTAGGGTTAGGGTTAGGGGACGGGGACGGTTCAGGGTCCAGGTCAGGGTACGACAACACTGTAGGGGGAGCGTACGTGTGAGGGCGCGGGTTAGTGTCAGCGTACAGGTTAGGATTATGGGACGGGTGAGGGTCAGGCTTCGGGGAAGGGATAGGGTTAGGGTTCGGGCTAGGGTTAGGGTTAGGGGACGGGGACGGTTCAGGGTCCAGGTTAGGGTACGACAACGCTGTAGGGGGAGCGTACGTGTGAGGGCGCGGGTTAGTGTCAGCGTACGGGTTAGGATTAGGGGACGGGTGAGGGTCAGGCTTTGGGGAAGGGTTATGGTTAGGGTTCGGGCTAGGGTTAGGGTTAGGGGACGGGGACGGTTTAGGGTCCAGGTGAGGGTACGACAACGCTGTAGGGGGAGCGTACGTGTGAGGGCGCGGGTTAGTGTCAGCGTACGGGTTAGGATTAAGGGACGGGTGAGGGTCAGGCTTCGGGGAAGGGTTAGGATTAGGCTTCGGGCTAGGGTTAGGATTAGGGGACGGGGACGGTTTAGCGTCCAGGTGAGGGTATGACAACGCTGTAGGGGGAGCGTACGTGTGAGGGCGTGGGTTAGTGTCAGCGTACGGGTTAGGATTAGGGGACGGGTGATGGTCATGCTTCGGGGAATTGTTAGGGTTAGGGTTCGGACTAGGGTTAGGGATAGGGGATGGGGACGGTTTAGGGTCCAGGTGAGGGTACGACAACGCTGTAGGGGGAGCGTACGTGTGAGGGCGTGGGTTAGTGTCAGCGTACGGGTTAGGATTATGGGACGGGTGAGGGTCAGGCTTCGGGGAAGGGTTAGGGTTAGGGTTCGGGCTAGGGTTAGGGTTAGGGGACGGGGACGGTTTAGGGTCCAGGTGAGGGTATGACAACGCTGTAGGGGGAGCGTACGTGTGAGGGCGCGGGTTAGTGTCAGCGTACGGGTTAGGATTAGGGGACGGGTGAGGGTCAGGCTTCGGGGAAGGGTTAGGGTTACGGTTAGAGCTAGGGTTAGGGTTACGGGTCGGGGACGGTTTAGGGTCCAGGTGAGGGTACGACAACGCTTTAGGGGGAGCGTACGTGTGAGGGCGCGGGTTAGTGTCAGTGTACGGGTTAGGATTAGGGGACGGGTGAGTTTCAGGCTTCGGGGAAGGGTTAGGGTTAGGGTTCGGGCTAGGGTTAGGGTTAGTGGATGGGGACGGTTTAGGGTCCAGGTGAGGGTATGACAACGCTGTAGGGGGAGCGTACGTGTGAGGGCGTGGGTTAGTGTCAGCGTACGGGTTAGGATTAGGGGACGGGTGAGGGTCAGGCTTCGGGGAAGGGTTAGGGTTAGGGTTCGGGCCAGGGTTAGGGTTAGGGGACGGGGACGGTTTAGGGTCCAGGTGAGGGTACGACAACGCTGTAGGGGGAGCGTACGTGTGAGGGCGCGGGTTAGTGTCAGCGTACGGGTTAGGATTAGGGGACTGGTGAGGGTCAGGCTTCGGGGAAGGGTTAGGGTTAGGGTTCGGGCTAGGGTTAGGTTTAGGGGACGGGGACGGTTCAGGGTCCAGGTCAGGGTACGACAACGCTGTAGGGGGAGCGTACGTGTGAGGGCGCGGGTTAGTGTCAGCGTACGGGTTAGGATTAGGGGACGGGTGAGGGTCAGGCTTCAGGGAAGGGATAGGGTTAGGGTTCGGTCTAGGGTTAGGGTTAGGGGACGGGGACGGTTCAGGGTCCAGGTTAGGGTACGACAACGCTGTAGGGGGAGCGTACGTGTGAGGGCGCGGGTTAGTGTCAGCGTACGGGTTAGGATTAGGGGACGGGTGAGGGTCAGGCTTCGGGGAAGGGTTAGGGTTAGGGTTCGGGCTAGGGTTAGGGTTAGGGGACGGGGACGGTTTAGGGTCCAGGTGAGGGTACGACAACGCTGTAGGGGGAGCGTACGTGTGAGGGCGCGGGTTAGTGTCAGCGTACGCGTTAGGATTAAGGGACGGGTGAGGGTCAGGCTTCGGGGAAGGGTTAGGATTAGGCTTCGGGCTAGGGTTAGTATTAGGGGCCGGGGACGGCTTAGGGTCCAGGTGAGGGTATGACAACGCTGTAGGGGGAGCGTACGTGTGAGGCCGTGGGTTAGTGTCAGCGTACGGGTTAGGATTAGGGGACGGGTGACGGTCATGCTTCGGGGAATTGTTAGGGTTAGGGTTCGGACTAGGGTTAGGGTTAGGGGATGGGGACGGTTTAGGGTCCAGGTGAGGGTACGACAACGCTGTAGGGGGAGCGTACGTGTGAGGGCGCGGGTTAGTGTCAGCGTACGGGTTAGGATTAGGGGACGGGTGAGGGTCAGGCTTCGGGGAAGGGTTAGGGTTAGGTTTCGGGCTAGGGTTAGGGTTATGGGACGGGGACGGTTTAGGGTCCAGGTGAGGGTACGACAACGCTGTAGGGGGAGCGTACGAGTGAGGGCGCGGGTTAGTGTCAGCGTACGGGTTAGGATTAAGGGACGGGTGAGGGTCAGGCTTCGGGGAAGGGTTAGGATTAGGCTTCGGGCTAGGGTTAGGATTAGGGGACGGGGACGGTTTAGGGTCCAGGTGAGGGTATGACAACGCTGTAAGGGGAGCGTACGTGTGAGTGCGTGGGTTAGTGTCAGCGTACGGGTTAGGATTAGGGGACGGGTGACGGTCATGCTTCGGGGAATTGTTAGGGTTAGGGTTCGGACTAGGGTTAGGGTTAGGGGATGGGGACGGTTTAGGGTCCAGGTGAGCGTACGACAACGCTGTAGGGGGAGCGTACGTGTGAGGGCGCGGGTTAGTGTCAGCGTACGGGTTAGGATTAGGGGACAGGTGAGGGTCAGGCTTCGGGGAAGTGTTAGGGTTAGGTTTCGGGCTAGGGTTAGGGTTATGGGACGGGGACGGTTTTCGGTCCAGGTGAGGGTACGACAACGCTGTAGGGGGAGCGTACGTGTGAGGGCGCGGGTTAGTGTCAGCGTACGGGTTAGGATTAGGGGATGGGTGAGGGTCAGGCTTCGGGGAAGGGTTAGGGTTAGGGTTTGGGTTAGGGTTAGGGTTAGGGGACGGGGACGGTTTAGGGTCCAGTTGAGGGTACGACAACGCTGTAGGGGGAGCGTACGTGTGAGGGCGCGGGTTAGTGTCAGCGTACGGGTTAGGATTAGGGGACGGGTGAGGGTCAGGCTTCGGGGAAGGGTTAGGGTTACGGTTAGAGCTAGGGTTAGGGTTAGGGGTCGGGGACGGTTTAGGGTCCAGGTGAGGGTACGACAATGCTTTAGGGGGAGCGTACGTGTGAGGGCGCGGGTTAGTGTCAGTGTACGGGTTAGTATTAGGGGACGGGTGAGGGTCAGGCTTCAGGGAAGGGTTAGGGTTAGGCTTCGGGCTATGGTTAGGGTTAGGGGACGGGGACGGTTTAGGGTCCTGGTGAGGGTACGACAACGCTGTAGGGTGAGCGTACGTGTGAGGGCGCGGGATAGTGTCAGCGTACGGGTTAGGATTAGGGGACGGGTGAGGGTCAGGCTTCGGGGAAGGGTTAGGGTTAGGGTTCGGGCTAGGGTTAGGGTTAGGGGACGGGGACGGATTAGGGTCCAGGTGAGGGTACGACAACGCTGTAGGGGGAGCGTACGTGTGAGGGCGCGGGTTAGTGTCAGCTTACGGGTTAGGATTAGGGGACGGGTGAGGGTCAGGCTTCGGGGAAGGGTTAGGGTTAGGGTTCGGGCTAGGGTTAGGGTTAGGGGACGGGGACGGTTTAGGGTCCAGGTGAGGGTACGACAACGCTGTAGGGGGAGCGTACGTGTGAGGGCGCGGGTTAGTGTCAGCGTGCGGGTTAGGATTAGGGGACGGGTGAGGGTCAGGCTTCGGGGAAGTGTTAGGGTTAGGGTTAGGGCTAGGGTTAGGGTTAGGGGACGGGGACGGTTTAGGGTCCAGGTGAGGGTACGACAACGCTGTAGGGGGAGCGTACGTGTGAGGGCGTGGGTTAGTGTCAGCGTACGGGTTAGGATTAGGGGACGGGTGAGGGTCAGGCTTCGGGGAAGTGTTAGGGTTAGGGTTCGGGCTAGGGTTAGGGTTAGGGGACGGGGACGGTTTAGGGTCCAGGTGAGGGTACGACAATGCTTAAGGGGAGCGTATGTGTGAGGGCGAGGGTTAGTGTCAGCGTACGGGTTAGGATTAGGGGACGGGTGAGGGTCAGGCTTCGGGGAAGGGTTAGGGTTAGGGTTCGGGCTAGGATTAGGGTTAGGGGATGGGGACGGTTTAGGGTCCAGGTGAGGGTACGACAACGCAGTAGGGGGAGCGTACATGTGAGGGCGCGGGTTAGTGTCAGCCTACGGGTTAGGATTAGGGGACGGGTGAGGGTCAGGCTTCGGGGAAGGGTTAGGGTTAGGGTTCGGGCTAGGGTTAGGGTTAGGGGACGGGGACGGTTTAGGATCCAGGTGAGTGTACGACATACGCTGTAGGGGGAGAGTACGTGTGAGGGTGCGGTTTAGTGTCAGCGTATGGGTTAGGATTAGGGGACGGGTGAGGGTCAGGCTTCGGGGAAGGTTTAGGGTTAGGGTTTGGGCTAGGGTTAGGGTTAGGGGACGGGGACGGTTTAGGGTCCAGGTGAGGGTACGACAACACTGTAGGGGGAGCGTACGTGTGAGGGGGCGGGTTAGTGTCAGCGTACGGGTTAGGATTAGGGGACGGGTGAGGGTCAGGCTTCGGGGAAGGGTTAGGGTTAGGGTTCGGGCTAGGGTTAGGGTTAGGGGACGGGGAAGGTTTAGGGTCCAGGTGAGGGTACGACAACGCTTTAGGGGGAGTGTACGTGTGAGGGCGCGGGTTAGTGTCAGTGTACGGGTTAGGATTAGGGGACGGGTGAGGGTCAGGCTTCAGGGAAGGGTTAGGGTTAGGCTTCGGGCTAGGGTTAGGGTTAGGGGACGGGGACGGTTTAGGGTCCTGGTGAGGGTACGACAACGCTGTAGGGTGAGCGTACGTGTGAGGGCGCGGGATAGTGTCAGCGTACGGGTTAGGATTAGGGGACGGGTGAGGGTCAGGCTTCGGGGAAGGGTTAGGGTTAGGGTTCGGGCTAGGGTTAGGGTTAGGGGACGGGGACGGTTTAGGGTCCAGGTGAGGGTACGACAACGCTGTAGGGGGAGCGTACGTGTGAGGGCGCGGGTTAGTGTCAGCGTACGGGTTAGGATTAGGGGACGCGTGAGTGTCAGGCTTCGGGGAAGGGTTAGGGTTAGGGTTCGGGCTAGGGTTAGGGTTAGGGGACGGGGACGGTTTAGGGTCCAGGTGAGGGTACGACAACGCTGTAGGGGGAGCGTACGTGTGAGGGCGCGGGTTAGTGTCAGCGTACGGGTTAGGATTAGGGGACGGGTGAGGGTCAGGCTTCGGGGAAGTGTTAGGGTTAGGGTTCGGGCTAGGGTTAGGGTTAGGGGACGGGGACGGATTAGGGTCCAGGTGAGGGTACGACAACGCTGTAGGGGGAGCGTACGTGTGAGGACGCGGGTTAGTGTCAGCTTACGGGTTAGGATTAGGGGACAGGTGAGGGTCAGGCTTCTGGGAAGGGTTAGGGTTAGGGTTCGGGCTAGGGTTAGGGTTAGGGGACGGGGACGGTTTAGGGTCCAGGTGAGGGTACGACAACGCTGTAGGGGGAGCGTACGTGGGAGGGCGCGGGTTAGTGTCAGCGTACGGGTTAGGATTAGGGGACGGGTGAGGGTCAGGCTTCGGGGAAGGGTTAGGGTTAGGGTTCGGGCTAGGGTTAGTGTTAGGAGACGGGAACGGTTTAGGGTCCAGGTGAGGGTACGACAACGCTGTAGGGTGAGCGTACGTGTGAGGGCGCGGGTTAGTGTCAGCGTACGGGTTAGGATTAGGGGACGGGTGAGGTTCAGGCTTCGCGGAAGGGTTAGGGTTAGGGTTCGGGCTAGGGTTAGGGTTAGGGGACGCGGACGGTTTAGGGTCCAGGTGAGGGTACGACAACGCTGTAGGGGGAGCGTACGTGTGAGGGCGCAGGTTAGTGTCAGCGTACGGGTTAGGATTAGGGGACGGGTGAGGGTCAGGCTTCGGGGAAGGGTTAGGGTTAGGGTTCGGGCTAGGGTTAGGGTTAGTGGACGGGGACGGATTAGGGTCCAGGTGAGGGTACGACAACGCTGTAGGGGGAGCGTACGTGTGAGGGCGCGGGTTAGTGTCAGCTTACGGGTTAGGATTAGGGGACAGGTGAGGGTCAGGCTTCGGGGAAGGGTTAGGGTTAGGGCTCGGGCTAGGGTTAGGGTTAGGTGACGGGGACGATTTAGGGTCCAGGTGAGGGTACGACAACGCTGTAGGGGGAGCGTACGTGTGAGGGCGCGGGTTAGTGTCAGCGTACGGGTTAGGATTAGGGGACGGGTGAGGGTCAGGCTTCGGGGAAGTGTTAGGGTTAGGGTTAGGGCTAGGGTTAGGGTTAGGGGACGGGGACGGTTTAGGGTCCAGGTGAGGGTACGACAACGCTGTAGGGGGAGCGTACGTGTGAGGGCGTGGGTTAGTGTCAGCGTACGGGTTAGGATGAGGGGACGGGTGAGGGTCAGGCTTCGGGGAAGGGTTAGGGTTAGGGTTCGGGCTAGGGTTAGGGTTAGGGGACGGGGACGGTTTAGGGTCCAGGTGAGGGTACGACAATGCTTAAGGGGAGCGTATGTGTGAGGGCGAGGGTTAGTGTCAGCGTACGGGTTAGGATTAGGGGACGGGTGAGGGTCAGGCTTCGGGGAAGGGTTAGGGTTAGGGTTCGGGCTAGGGTTAGGGTTAGGGGACGGGGACGGTTTAGGGTCCAGGTGAGGGTACGACAACGCAGTAGGGGGAGCGTACATGTGAGGGCGCGGGTTAGTGTCAGCCTACGGGTTAGGATTAGGGGACGGGTGAGGGTCAGGCTTCGGGGAAGGGTTAGGGTTAGGGTTCGGGCTAGGGTTAGGGTTAGGGGACGGGGACGGTTTAGGATCCAGGTGAGGGTACGACATACGCTGTAGGGGGAGAGTAGGTTTGAGGGCGCGGTTTAGTGTCAGCGTATGGGTTAGGATTAGGGGACGGGTGAGGGTCAGGCTTCGGGGAAGGTTTAGGGTTAGGGTTTGGGCTAGGGTTAGGGTTAGGGGACGGGGACGGTTTAGGGTCCAGGTGAGGGTACGACAACGCTGTAGGGGGAGCGTACGTGTGAGGGCGCGGGTTAGTGTCAGCGTACGGGTTAGGATTAGGGGACGGGTGAGGGTCAGGCTTCGGGGAAGGGTTAGGGTTAGGGTTCGGGCTAGGGTTAGGGTTAGGAGACGGGGACGGTTTAGGGTCCAGGTGAGGGTACGACAACGCTGTCGGGGGAGCGTACGTGTGAGGGCGCGGGTTAGTGTCAGCGTACGGGTTAGGATTAGGGGACGGGTGAGGGTCAGGCTTCGGGGAAGTGTTAGGGTTAGGGTTCGGGCTAGGGTTAGGGTTAGGGGACGGGGACGGTTTAGGGTCCAGGTGAGGGTACGACAATGCTGTAGGTGGAGCATACGTGTGAGGGCGCGGGTTAGTGTCAGCGTACGGGTTAGGATTAGGGGACGGGTGAGGGTCAGGCTTCGGGGAAGGGTTAGGGTTAGGGTTCGGGCTAGGGTTAGGGTTAGGGGACGGGGACGGTTTAGGGTCCAGGTGAGGGTACGACAACTCTGTAGGGGGAGCGTACGTGTGAGGGCGCGGGTTAGTGTCAGCGTACGGGTTAGGATTAGGGGACGGGTGAGGGTCAGGTTTCGGGGAAGGATTAGGGCTAGGGTTCGGGCTAGGGTTACGGTTAGGGGACGGGGACGGTTTAGGGTCGAGGTGAGGGTACGACAACGCTGTAGGGTGAGCGTACGTGTGAGGGCGCGGGTTAGTGTCAGCGTACGGGTTAGGATTAGGGGACGGGTGAGGGTCAGGCTTCGGGGAAGGGTTAGGGTTAGGGTTCGGGCTAGGGTTAGGGTTAGGGGACGGGGACGGTTTAGGGTCCAGGTGAGGGTACGACAACGCTGTAGGGGGAGCGTACGTGTGAGGGCGCGGGTTAGTGTCAGCGTACGGGTTAGGATTAGGGGACGGGTGAGGGTCAGGCTTCGGGGAAGTGTTAGGGTTAGGGTTCGGGCTAGGGTTAGGGTTATGGGACGGGGACGGTTTAGGGTCCAGGTGAGGGTACGACAACGCTGTCGGGGGAGCGTACGTGTGAGGGCGCGGGTTAGTGTCAGCGTACGGGTTAGGATTAGGGGACGGGTGAGGGTCAGGCTTCGGGGAAGGGTTAGGGCTAGGGTTCGGGCTATGGTTAGGGTTAGGGGACGGGGACGGATTAGGGTCCAGGTGAGGGTACGACAACGCTGTTGGGGGAGCGTACGTGTGAGGGCGCGGGTTAGTGTCAGCTTACAGGTTAGGATTAGGGGACAGGTGAGGGTCAGGCTTCGGGGAAGAGTTAGGGTTAGTGTTCGGGCTAGGGTTAGGGTTAGGGGACGGGGACGGTTTAGGGTCCAGGTGAGGGTTCGACAACGTTGTAGGGGGAACGTACGTGTGAGGGCGCGGGTTAGTGTCAGCGTACGGGTTAGGATTAGGGGACGGGTGAGGGTCAGGCTTCGGGGAAGGGTTAGGTTTAGGGTTCGGGCTAGGGTTAGGGTTAGGGGACGGGGACGGTTTAGGGTCCAGGTGAGGGTACGACAACGCTGTAGGGGGAGCGTACGTGTGAGGGCGCGGGTTAGTGTCAGCGTACGGGTTAGGATTATGGGACGGGTGAAGGTTAGGCTTCGGAGAAGGGTTAGGGTTAGTGTTCGGTCTAGGGTTAGGGTTAGGGGACGGGGACGGTTCAGGGTCCAGGTCAGGGTACGACAACGCTGTAGGGGGAGCGTACATGTGAGGGCGCGGGTTAGTGTCAGCGTACGGGTTAGGATTAGGGGACGGGTGAGGGTCAGGCTTCGGGGAAGTGTTAGGGTTAGGGCTAGGGTTAGGGTTAGGGGACGGGGACGGTTTAGGGTCCAGGTGAGGGTACGACAACGCTGTAGGGGGAGCGTACGTGTGAGGGCGTGGGTTAGTGTCAGCGTACGGGTTAGGATGAGGGGACGGGTGAGGGTCAGGCTTCGGGGAAGGGTTAGGGTTAGGGTTCGGGCTAGGGTTAGGGTTAGGGGACGGGGACGGTTTAGGGTCCAGGTGAGGGTACGACAATGCTTAAGGGTAGCGTATGTGTGAGGGCGCGGGTTAGTGTCAGCGTACGGGTTAGGATTAGGGGACGGGTGAGGGTCAGGCTTCGGGGAAGGGTTAGGGTTAGGGTTCGGGCTAGGGTTAGGGTTAGGGGACGGGGACGGTTTAGGGTCCAGGTGAGGGTACGACAACGCAGTAGGGGGAGCGTACATGTGAGGGCGCGGGTTAGTGTCAGCCTACGGGTTAGGATTAGGGGACGGGTGAGGGTCAGGCTTCGGGGAAGGGTTAGGGTTAGGGTTCGGGCTAGGGTTAGGGTTAGGGGACGGGGACGGTTTAGGATCCAGGTGAGGGTACGACATACGCTGTAGGGGGAGAGTAGGTTTGAGGGCGCGGTTTAGTGTCAGCGTATGGGTTAGGATTAGGGGACGGGTGAGGGTCAGGCTTCGGGGAAGGTTTAGGGTTAGGGTTTGGGCTAGGGTTAGGGTTAGGGGACGGGGACGGTTTAGGGTCCAGGTGAGGGTACGACAACGCTGTAGGGGGAGCGTACGTGTGAGGGCGCGGGTTAGTGTCAGCGTACGGGTTAGGATTAGGGGACGGGTGAGGGTCAGGCTTCGGGGAAGGGTTAGGGTTAGGGTTCGGGCTAGGGTTAGGGTTAGGAGACGGGGACGGTTTAGGATCCAGGTGAGGGTACGACAACGCTGTCGGGGGAGCCTACGTGTGAGGGCGCGGGTTAGTGTCAGCGTACGGGTTAGGATTAGGGGACGGGTGAGGGTCAGGCTTCGGGGAAGTGTTAGGGTTAGGGTTCGGGCTAGGGTTAGGGTTAGGGGACGGGGACGGTTTAGGGTCCAGGTGAGGGTACGACAATGCTGTAGGTGGAGCATACGTGTGAGGGCGCGGGTTAGTGTCAGCGTACGGGTTAGGATTAGGGGACGGGTGAGGGTCAGGCTTCGGGGAAGGGTTAGGGTTAGGGTTCGGGCTAGGGTTAGGGTTAGGGGACGGGGACGGTTTAGGGTCCAGGTGAGGGTACGACAACTCTGTAGGGGGAGCGTACGTGTGAGGGCGCGGGTTAGTGTCAGCGTACGGGTTAGGATTAGGGGACGGGTGAGGGTCAGGTTTCGGGGAAGGATTAGGGCTAGGGTTCGGGCTAGGGTTACGGTTAGGGGACGGGGACGGTTTAGGGTCGAGGTGAGGGTACGACAACGCTGTAGGGTGAGCGTACGTGTGAGGGCGCGGGTTAGTGTCAGCGTACGGGTTAGGATTAGGGGACGGGTGAGGGTCAGGCTTCGGGGAAGGGTTAGGGTTAGGGTTCGGGCTAGGGTTAGGGTTAGGGGACGGGGACGGTTTAGGGTCGAGGTGAGGGTACGACAACGCTGTAGGGTGAGCGTACGTGTGAGGGCGCGGGTTAGTGTCAGCGTACGGGTTAGGATTAGGGGACGGGTGAGGGTCAGGCTTCGGGGAAGGGTTAGGGCTAGGGTTCGGGCTATGGTTAGGGTTAGGGGACGGGGACGGATTAGGGTCCAGGTGAGGGTACGACAACGCTGTTGGGGGAGCGTACGTGTGAGGGCGCGGGTTAGTGTCAGCTTACAGGTTAGGATTAGGGGACAGGTGAGGGTCAGGCTTCGGGGAAGAGTTAGGGTTAGTGTTCGGGCTAGGGTTAGGGTTAGGGGACGGGGACGGTTTAGGGTCCAGGTGAGGGTTCGACAACGTTGTAGGGGGAACGTACGTGTGAGGGCGCGGGTTAGTGTCAGCGTACGGGTTAGGATTAGGGGACGGGTGAGGGTCAGGCTTCGGGGAAGGGTTAGGTTTAGGGTTCGGGCTAGGGTTAGGGTTAGGGGACGGGGACGGTTTAGGGTCCAGGTGAGGGTACGACAACGCTGTAGGGGGAGCGTACGTGTGAGGGCGCGGGTTAGTGTCAGCGTACGGGTTAGGATTATGGGACGGGTGAAGGTTAGGCTTCGGAGAAGGGTTAGGGTTAGTGTTCGGTCTAGGGTTAGGGTTAGGGGACGGGGACGGTTCAGGGTCCAGGTCAGGGTACGACAACGCTGTAGGGGGAGCGTACATGTGAGGGCGCGGGTTAGTGTCAGCGTACGGGTTAGGATTAGGGGACGGGTGAGGGTCAGGCTTAGGAGAAGGGTTAGGGTTCGTGTTCGGGCTAGGGTTAGGGTTAGGGGACGGGGACGGTTTAGTGTCCAGGTGAGGGTACGACAACGCATTAGGGGGAGCGTACGTGTGAGGGCGCGGGTTAGTGTCAGCGTACGGGTTAGGATTAGGGGACGGGTGAGGGTCAGGCTTCGGGGAAGGGTTAGGGTTAGGGTTCGGGCTAGGGTTAGTGTTAGGGGACGGGGACGGTTTAGGGTCCAGGTGAGGGTACGACAACGCTTTAGGGGGAGCGTACGTGTGAGGGCGCGGGTTAGTGTCAGCGTACGGGTTAGGATTAGGGGACGGGTGAGGTTCAGGCTTCGGGGAAGGGTTAGGGTTAGGGTACGGGCTAGGGTTAGGGTTAGGGGACGGGGACGGTTTAGGGTCCAGGTGAGGGTACGACAACGCTGTAGGGTGAGCGTACGTGTGAGGGCGCGGGTTAGTGTCAGCGTACGGGTTAGGATTAGGGGACGGGTGAGGGTCAGGCTTCGGGGAAGGGTTAGGGTTAGGGTTCGGGCTAGGGTTAGGGTTAGGGGACGGGGATGGTTTAGGGTCCAGGTGAGGGTACGACAACGCTGTAGGGGGAGCGTACGTGTGAGGGCGCAGGTTAGTGTCAGCGTACGGGTTAGGATTAGGGGACGGGTGAGGGTCAGGCTTCGGGGAAGTGTTAGGGTTAGGGTTCGGGCTAGGGTTAGGGTTAGGGGACGGGGACAGTTTAGGGTCCAGGTGAGGGTACGACAACGCTGTAGGGGGAGCGTACGTGTGAGGGCGCGGGTTAGTGTCAGCGTACGGGTTAGGATTAGGGTACGGGTGAGTGTCAGGCTTCGGGGAAGGGTTAGGGTTAGGGTTCGGGCTAGGGTTAGGGTTAGGGGACGGGGACGGTTTAGGGTCCAGGTGAGGGTACGACAATGCTGTAGGGGGAGCGTACGTGTGAGGGCGCGGGTTAGTGTCAGCGTACGGGTTAGGATTATGGGACGGGTGAGGGTCAAGCTTCCGGGAAGGGTTAGGGTTAGGGTTCGGGCTAGGGTTAGGGTTAGGGGACGGGGACGGTTTAGGGTCCAGGTGAGGGTACGACAACGCAGTAGGGGGAGCGTACGTGTGAGGGCGCGGGTTAGTGTCAGCGTACGGGTTAGGATTAGGGGACGGGTGAGGGTCAGGCTTCGGGGAAGGGTTAGGGTTAGGGTTCGGGCTAGGGTTAGGGTTAGGGGACGGGGACGGTTTAGGGTCCAGGTGAGGGTACGACAACGCTGTAGGGGGAGCGTACGTGTGAGAGCGCGGGTTAGTGTCAGCGTACGGGTTAGGATTAGGGGACGGGTGAGGGTCAGGCTTCGGGGAAGGGTTAGGGTTAGGGTTCGGGCTAGGGTTAGGGTTAGGGAATGGGGACGGTTTAGGGTCCAGGTGAGGGTACGACAACGCTTTAGGGGGAGCGTACGTTTGAGGGCCCGGGTTAGTGTCAGCGTACGGGTTAGGATTAGGGGACGGGTGAGGGTCAGGCTTCGGGGAAGGGTTAGGGTTAGGGTTCGGGCTAGGGTTAGGGTTAGGGGACGGGGACGGTTTAGGATCCAGGTGAGGTTACGACGTACGCTGTAGGGGGAGAGTACGTGTGAGGGCGCGGTTTAGTGTCAGCGTACGGGTTAGGATTAGGGGACGGGTGAGGGTCAGGCTTCGGGGAAGGTTTAGGGTTAGGGTTTGGGCTAGGGTTAGGGTTAGGGGACGGGGACGGTTTAGGGTCCAGGTGAGAGTACGACAACGCTGTAGGTGGAGCGTACGTGTGAGGGCGCGGGTTAGTGTCAGCGTACGGGTTAGGATTAGGGGACGGGTGAGGGTCAGGCTTCGGGGAAGGGTTAGGGTTAGTGTTCGGGCTAGGGTTAGGGTTAGGGGACGGGGACGGTTTAGGGTCCAGGTGAGGGTACGAAAACGCTGTAGGGTGAGCGTACGTGTGAGGGCGCGGGTTAGTGTCAGCGTACGGGTTAGGATTAGGGGACTGGTGAGGGTCCGGCTTCGGGGAAGGGTTAGGGTTAGGGTTCGGGCTAGGGTTAGGGTTATGGGACGGGGACGGTTTAGGGTCCAGGTGAGGGTACGACAAAGCTGTAGGGGGAGCGTACGTGTGAGGGCGCGGGTTAGTGTCAGCGTACGGGTTAGGATTAGGGGAGGGGTGAGGGTCAGGCTTCGGGGAAGGGTTAGGGTTAGGGTTCGGGCTAGGGTTAGGGTTAGGGGAAGGGGACGGTTTAAGGTCCAGGTGAGGGTACGACAAAGCTGTAGGGGGAGCGTACGTGTGAGGGCCCGGGTTAGTGTCAGCGTACGGGTTAGGATTAGGGGACGGGTGAGGGTCAGGCTTCAGGGAAGGATTAGGGTTAGGGTTAGGGCTAGGGTTAGGGTTAGGGGACGGGGACGGTTTAGGGTCCAGGTGAGGGTACGAGAACGTTGTAGGGGGAGCGTACGTGTGAGGGCGCGGGTTAGTGTCAGTGTACGAGTTAGGATTAGGGGAAGGGTGAGGGTCAGGCTTCGGGGAAGGGTTAGGGTTAGGGTTCGGGCTAGGGTTAGGGTTAGGGGACGGGGACGGTTTAGGGTCCAGGTGAGGGTATGACAACGCTTTAGGGGGAGCGTACGTGTGAGGGCGCGGGTTAGTGTCAGCGTACGGGTTAGGATTAGGGGACGGGTGAGGGTCAGGCTTCGGGGAAGAGTTAGGGTTAGGGTACGGGTTAGGGTTAGGATTCGGCCTAGGGTTAGGGTTAGGGGACGGGGATGGTTTAGGGTCCAGGTGAGGGTACGACAACGCTGTAGCGGGAGCATACGTGTGAGGGCGTGGGTTAGTGTCAGCGTACGGGTTAGGTTTAGGGGACGGGTGAGGGTCAGGCTTCGGGGAAGGGTTAGGGTTAGGGTTCGGGCTAGGGTTAGGGTTAGGGAATGGGGACGGTTTAGGGTCCAGGTGAGGGTACGACAACGCTTTAGGGGGAGCGTACGTTTGAGGGCCCGGGTTAGTGTCAGCGTACGGGTTAGGATTAGGGGACGGGTGAGGGTCAGGCTTTGGGGAAGGGTTAGGGTTAGGGTTCGGGCTAGGGTTAGGGTTAGGGGACGGGGACGGTTTAGGATCCAGGTGAGGTTACGACGTACGCTGTAGGGGGAGAGTACGTGTGAGGGCGCGGTTTAGTGTCAGCGTACGGGTTAGGATTAGGGGACGGGTGAGGGTCAGGCTTCGGGGAAGGTTTAGGGTTAGGGTTTGGGCTAGGGTTAGGGTTAGGGGACGGGGACGGTTTAGGGTCCAGGTGAGAGTACGACAACGCTGTAGGTGGAGCGTACGTGTGAGGGCGCGGGTTAGTGTCAGCGTACGGGTTAGGATTAGGGGACTGGTGAGGGTCAGGCTTCGGGGAAGGGTTAGGGTTAGGGTTCGGGCTAGGGTTAGGGTTAGGGGACGGGGACGGTTCAGGGTCCAGGTCAGGGTACGACAACACTGTAGGGGGAGCGTACGTGTGAGGGCGCGGGTTAGTGTCAGCGTACAGGTTAGGATTATGGGACGGGTGAGGGTCAGGCTTCGGGGAAGGGATAGGGTTAGGGTTCGGGCTAGGGTTAGGGTTAGGGGACGGGGACGGTTCAGGGTCCAGGTTAGGGTACGACAACGCTGTAGGGGGAGCGTACGTGTGAGGGCGCGGGTTAGTGTCAGCGTACGGGTTAGGATTAGGGGACGGGTGAGGGTCAGGCTTTGGGGAAGGGTTATGGTTAGGGTTCGGGCTAGGGTTAGGGTTAGGGGACGGGGACGGTTTAGGGTCCAGGTGAGGGTACGACAACGCTGTAGGGGGAGCGTACGTGTGAGGGCGCGGGTTAGTGTCAGCGTACGGGTTAGGATTAAGGGACGGGTGAGGGTCAGGCTTCGGGGAAGGGTTAGGATTAGGCTTCGGGCTAGGGTTAGGATTAGGGGACGGGGACGGTTTAGCGTCCAGGTGAGGGTATGACAACGCTGTAGGGGGAGCGTACGTGTGAGGGCGTGGGTTAGTGTCAGCGTACGGGTTAGGATTAGGGGACGGGTGATGGTCATGCTTCGGGGAATTGTTAGGGTTAGGGTTCGGACTAGGGTTAGGGATAGGGGATGGGGACGGTTTAGGGTCCAGGTGAGGGTACGACAACGCTGTAGGGGGAGCGTACGTGTGAGGGCGTGGGTTAGTGTCAGCGTACGGGTTAGGATTATGGGACGGGTGAGGGTCAGGCTTCGGGGAAGGGTTAGGGTTAGGGTTCGGGCTAGGGTTAGGGTTAGGGGACGGGGACAGTTTAGGGTCCAGGTGAGGGTACGACAACGCTGTAGGGGGAGCGTACGTGTGAGGGCGCGGGTTAGTGTCAGCGTACGGGTTAGGATTAGGGGACGGGTGAGGGTCAGGCTTCGGGGAAGGGTTAGGGTTACGGTTAGAGCTAGGGTTAGGGTTACGGGTCGGGGACGGTTTAGGGTCCAGGTGAGGGTACGACAACGCTTTAGGGGGAGCGTACGTGTGAGGGCGCGGGTTAGTGTCAGTGTACGGGTTAGGATTAGGGGACGGGTGAGTTTCAGGCTTCGGGGAAGGGTTAGGGTTAGGGTTCGGGCCAGGGTTAGGGTTAGTGGATGGGGACGGTTTAGGGTCCAGGTGAGGGTACGACAACGCTGTAGGGGGAGCGTACGTGTGAGGGCGTGGGTTAGTGTCAGCGTACGGGTTAGGATTAGGGGACTGGTGAGGGTCAGGCTTCGGGGAAGGGTTAGGGTTAGGGTTCGGGCTAGGGTTAGGTTTAGGGGACGGGGACGGTTCAGGGTCCAGGTCAGGGTACGACAACGCTGTAGGGGGAGCGTACGTGTGAGGGCGCGGGTTAGTGTCAGCGTACGGGTTAGGATTAGGGGACGGGTGAGGGTCAGGCTTCAGGGAAGGGATAGGGTTAGGGTTCGGTCTAGGGTTAGGGTTAGGGGACGGGGACGGTTCAGGGTCCAGGTTAGGGTACGACAACGCTGTAGGGGGAGCGTACGTGTGAGGGCGCGGGTTAGTGTCAGCGTACGGGTTAGGATTAGGGGACGGGTGAGGGTCAGGCTTCGGGGAAGGGTTAGGGTTAGGGTTCGGGCTAGGGTTAGGGTTAGGGGACGGGGACGGTTTAGGGTCCAGGTGAGGGTACGACAACGCTGTAGGGGGAGCGTACGTGTGAGGGCGCGGGTTAGTGTCAGCGTACGCGTTAGGATTAAGGGACGGGTGAGGGTCAGGCTTCGGGGAAGGGTTAGGATTAGGCTTCGGGCTAGGGTTAGTATTAGGGGCCGGGGACGGCTTAGGGTCCAGGTGAGGGTATGACAACGCTGTAGGGGGAGCGTACGTGTGAGGCCGTGGGTTACTGTCAGCGTACGGGTTAGGATTAGGGGACGGGTGACGGTCATGCTTCGGGGAATTGTTAGGGTTAGGGTTCGGACTAGGGTTAGGGTTAGGGGATGGGGACGGTTTAGGGTCCAGGTGAGGGTACGACAACGCTGTAGGGGGAGCGTACGTGTGAGGGCGCGGGTTAGTGTCAGCGTACGGGTTAGGATTAGGGGACGGGTGAGGGTCAGGCTTCGGGGAAGGGTTAGGGTTAGGTTTCGGGCTAGGGTTAGGGTTATGGGACGGGGACGGTTTAGGGTCCAGGTGAGGGTACGACAACGCTGTAGGGGGAGCGTACGAGTGAGGGCGCGGGTTAGTGTCAGCGTACGGGTTAGGATTAAGAGGACGGGTGAGGGTCAGGCTTCGGGGAAGGGTTAGGATTAGGCTTCGGGCTAGGGTTAGGATTAGGGGACGGGGACGGTTTAGGGTCCAGGTGAGGGTATGACAACGCTGTAAGGGGAGCGTACGTGTGAGTGCGTGGGTTAGTGTCAGCGTACGGGTTAGGATTAGGGGACGGGTGACGGTCATGCTTCGGGGAATTGTTAGGGTTAGGGTTCGGACTAGGGTTAGGTTTAGGGGATGGGGACGGTTTAGGGTCCAGGTGAGCGTACGACAACGCTGTAGGGGGAGCGTACGTGTGAGGGCGCGGGTTAGTGTCAGCGTACGGGTTAGGATTAGGGGACGGGTGAGGGTCAGGCTTCGGGGAAGTGTTAGGGTTAGGTTTCGGGCTAGGGTTAGGGTTATGGGACGGGGACGGTTTTCGGTCCAGGTGAGGGTACGACAACGCTGTAGGGGGAGCGTACGTGTGAGGGCGCGGGTTAGTGTCAGCGTACGGGTTAGGATTAGGGGATGGGTGAGGGTCAGGCTTCGGGGAAGGGTTAGGGTTAGGGTTTGGGTTAGGGTTAGGGTTAGGGGACGGGGACGGTTTAGGGTCCAGTTGAGGGTACGACAACGCTGTAGGGGGAGCGTACGTGTGAGGGCGCGGGTTAGTGTCAGCGTACGGGTTAGGATTAGGGGACGGGTGAGGGTCAGGCTTCGGGGAAGGGTTAGGGTTACGGTTAGAGCTAGGGTTAGGGTTAGGGGTCGGGGACGGTTTAGGGTCCAGGTGAGGGTACGACAATGCTTTAGGGGGAGCGTACGTGTGAGGGCGCGGGTTAGTGTCAGTGTACGGGTTAGTATTAGGGGACGGGTGAGGGTCAGGCTTCAGGGAAGGGTTAGGGTTAGGCTTCGGGCTAGGGTTAGGGTTAGGGGACGGGGACGGTTTAGGGTCCTGGTGAGGGTACGACAACGCTGTAGGGTGAGCGTACGTGTGAGGGCGCGGGATAGTGTCAGCGTACGGGTTAGGATTAGGGGACGGGTGAGGGTCAGGCTTCGGGGAAGGGTTAGGGTTAGGGTTCGGGCTAGGGTTAGGGTTAGGGGACGGGGACGGATTAGGGTCCAGGTGAGGGTACGACAACGCTGTAGGGGGAGCGTACGTGTGAGGGCGCGGGTTAGTGTCAGCGTACGGGTTAGGATTAGGGGACGGGTGAGGGTCAGGCTTCGGGGAAGGGTTAGGGTTAGGGTTCGGGCTAGGGTTAGGGTTAGGGGACGGGGACGGTTTAGGGTCCAGGTGAGGGTACAACAACGCTGTAGGGGGAGCGTACGTGTGAGGGCGCGGGTTAGTGTCAGCGTGCGGGTTAGGATTAGGGGACGGGTGAGGGTCAGGCTTCGGGGAAGTGTTAGGGTTAGGGTTAGGGCTAGGGTTAGGGTTAGGGGACGGGGACGGTTTAGGGTCCAGGTGAGGGTACGACAACGCTGTAGGGGGAGCGTACGTGTGAGGGCGTGGGTTAGTGTCAGCGTACGGGTTAGGATTAGGGGACGGGTGAGGGTCAGGCTTCGGGGAAGTGTTAGGGTTAGGGTTCGGGCTAGGGTTAGGGTTAGGGGACGGGGACGGTTTAGGGTCCAGGTGAGGGTACGACAATGCTTAAGGGGAGCGTATGTGTGAGGGCGAGGGTTAGTGTCAGCGTACGGGTTAGGATTAGGGGACGGGTGAGGGTCAGGCTTCGGGGAAGGGTTAGGGTTAGGGTTCGGGCTAGGATTAGGGTTAGGGGATGGGGACGGTTTAGGGTCCAGGTGAGGGTACGACAACGCAGTAGGGGGAGCGTACATGTGAGGGCGCGGGTTAGTGTCAGCCTACGGGTTAGGATTAGGGGACGGGTGAGGGTCAGGCTTCGGGGAAGGGTTAGGGTTAGGGTTCGGGCTAGGGTTAGGGTTAGGGGACGGGGACGGTTTAGGATCCAGGTGAGTGTACGACATACGCTGTAGGGGGAGAGTACGTGTGAGGGTGCGGTTTAGTGTCAGCGTATGGGTTAGGATTAGGGGACGGGTGAGGGTCAGGCTTCGGGGAAGGTTTAGGGTTAGGGTTTGGGCTAGGGTTAGGGTTAGGGGACGGGGACGGTTTAGGGTCCAGGTGAGGGTACGACAACACTGTAGGGGGAGCGTACGTGTGAGGGGGCGGGTTAGTGTCAGCGTACGGGTTAGGATTAGGGGACGGGTGAGGGTCAGGCTTCGGGGAAGGGTTAGGGTTAGGGTTCGGGCTAGGGTTAGGGTTAGTGGACGGGGACGGATTAGGGTCCAGGTGAGGGTACGACAACGCTGTAGGGGGAGCGTACGTGTGAGGGCGCGGGTTAGTGTCAGCTTACGGGTTAGGATTAGGGGACAGGTGAGGGTCAGGCTTCGGGGAAGGGTTAGGGTTAGGGCTCGGGCTAGGGTTAGGGTTAGGGGACGGGGACGATTTAGGGTCCAGGTGAGGGTACGACAACGCTGTAGGGGGAGCGTACGTGTGAGGGCGCGGGTTAGTGTCAGCGTACGGGTTAGGATTAGGGGACGGGTGAGGGTCAGGCTTCGGGGAAGTGTTAGGGTTAGGGTTAGGGCTAGGGTTAGGGTTAGGGGACGGGGACGGTTTAGGGTCCAGGTGAGGGTAAGACAACGCTGTAGGGGGAGCGTACGTGTGAGGGCGTGGGTTAGTGTCAGCGTACGGGTTAGGATGAGGGGACGGGTGAGGGTCAGGCTTCGGGGAAGGGTTAGGGTTAGGGTTCGGGCTAGGGTTAGGGTTAGGGGACGGGGACGGTTTAGGGTCCAGGTGAGGGTACGACAATGCTTAAGGGGAGCGTATGTGTGAGGGCGAGGGTTAGTGTCAGCGTACGGGTTAGGATTAGGGGACGGGTGAGGGTCAGGCTTCGGGGAAGGGTTAGGGTTAGGGTTTGGGCTAGGGTTAGGGTTAGGGGACGGGGACGGTTTTGGGTCCAGGTGAGGGTACGACAACGCAGTAGGGGGAGCGTACATGTGAGGGCGCGGGTTAGTGTCAGCCTACGGGTTAGGATTAGGGGACGGGTGAGGGTCAGGCTTCGGGGAAGGGTTAGGGTTAGGGTTCGGGCTAGGGTTAGGGTTAGGGGACGGGGACGGTTTAGGATCCAGGTGAGGGTACGACATACGCTGTAGGGGGAGAGTAGGTTTGAGGGCGCGGTTTAGTGTCAGCGTATGGGTTAGGATTAGGGGACGGGTGAGGGTCAGGCTTCGGGGAAGGTTTAGGGTTAGGGTTTGGGCTAGGGTTAGGGTTAGGGGACGGGGACGGTTTAGGGTCCAGGTGAGGGTACGACAACGCTGTAGGGGGAGCGTACGTGTGAGGGCGCGGGTTAGTGTCAGCGTACGGGTTAGGATTAGGGGACGGGTGAGGGTCAGGCTTCGGGGAAGGGTTAGGGTTAGGGTTCGGGCTAGGGTTAGGGTTAGGAGACGGGGACGGTTTAGGGTCCAGGTGAGGGTACGACAACGCTGTCGGGGGAGCGTACGTGTGAGGGCGCGGGTTAGTGTCAGCGTACGGGTTAGGATTAGGGGACGGGTGAGGGTCAGGCTTCGGGGAAGTGTTAGGGTTAGGGTTCGGGCTAGGGTTAGGGTTAGGGGACGGGGACGGTTTAGGGTCCAGGTGAGGGTACGACAATGCTGTAGGTGGAGCATACGTGTGAGGGCGCGGGTTAGTGTCAGCGTACGGGTTAGGATTAGGGGACGGGTGAGGGTCAGGCTTCGGGGAAGGGTTAGGGTTAGGGTTCGGGCTAGGGTTAGGGTTAGGGGACGGGGACGGTTTAGGGTCCAGGTGAGGGTACGACAGCTCTGTAGGGGGAGCGTACGTGTGAGGGCGCGGGTTAGTGTCAGCGTACGGGTTAGGATTAGGGGACGGGTGAGGGTCAGGTTTCGGGGAAGGATTAGGGCTAGGGTTCGGGCTAGGGTTACGGTTAGGGGACGGGGACGGTTTAGGGTCGAGGTGAGGGTACGACAACGCTGTAGGGTGAGCGTACGTGTGAGGGCGCGGGTTAGTGTCAGCGTACGGGTTAGGATTAGGGGACGGGTGAGGGTCAGGCTTCGGGGAAGGGTTAGGGTTAGGGTTCGGGCTAGGGTTAGGGTTAGGGGACGGGGACGGTTTAGGGTCCAGGTGAGGGTACGACAACGCTGTAGGGGGAGCGTACGTGTGAGGGCGCGGGTTAGTGTCAGCGTACGGGTTAGGATTAGGGGACGGGTGAGGGTCAGGCTTCGGGGAAGGGTTAGGGTTAGGGTTCGGGCTAGGGTTAGGGTTATGGGACGGGGACGGTTTAGGGTCCAGGTGAGGGTACGACAACGCTGTCGGGGGAGCGTACGTGTGAGGGCGCGGGTTAGTGTCAGCGTACGGGTTAGGATTAGGGGACGGGTGAGGGTCAGGCTTCGGGGAAGGGTTAGGGCTAGGGTTCGGGCTATGGTTAGGGTTAGGGGACGGGGACGGATTAGGGTCCAGGTGAGGGTACGACAACGCTGTTGGGGGAGCGTACGTGTGAGGGCGCGGGTTAGTGTCAGCTTACAGGTTAGGATTAGGGGACAGGTGAGGGTCAGGCTTCGGGGAAGAGTTAGGGTTAGTGTTCGGGCTAGGGTTAGGGTTAGGGGACGGGGACGGTTTAGGGTCCAGGTGAGGGTTCGACAACGTTGTAGGGGGAGCGTACGTGTGAGGGCGCGGGTTAGTGTCAGCGTACGGGTTAGGATTAGGGGACGGGTGAGGGTCAGGCTTCGGGGAAGGGTTAGGTTTAGGGTTCGGGCTAGGGTTAGGGTTAGGGGACGGGGACGGTTTAGGGTCCAGGTGAGGGTACGACAACGCTGTAGGGGGAGCGTACGTGTGAGGGCGCGGGTTAGTGTCAGCGTACGGGTTAGGATTATGGGACGGGTGAAGGTTAGGCTTCGGAGAAGGGTTAGGGTTAGTGTTCGGGCTAGGGTTAGGGTTAGGGGACGGGGACGGTTCAGGGTCCAGGTCAGGGTACGACAACGCTGTAGGGGGAGCGTACATGTGAGGGCGCGGGTTAGTGTCAGCGTACGGGTTAGGATTAGGGGACGGGTGAGGGTCAGGCTTAGGAGAAGGGTTAGGGTTCGTGTTCGGGCTAGGGTTAGGGTTAGGGGACGGGGACGGTTTAGTGTCCAGGTGAGGGTACGACAACGCATTAGGGGGAGCGTACGTGTGAGGGCGCGGGTTAGTGTCAGCGTACGGGTTAGGATTAGGGGACGGGTGAGGGTCAGGCTTCGGGGAAGGGTTAGGGTTAGGGTTCGGGCTAGGGTTAGTGTTAGGGGACGGGGACGGTTTAGGGTCCAGGTGAGGGTACGACAACGCTTTAGGGGGAGCGTACGTGTGAGGGCGCGGGTTAGTGTCAGCGTACGGGTTAGGATTAGGGGACGGGTGAGGTTCAGGCTTCGGGGAAGGGTTAGGGTTAGGGTACGGGCTAGGGTTAGGGTTAGGGGACGGGGACGGTTTAGGGTCCAGGTGAGGGTACGACAACGCTGTAGGGTGAGCGTACGTGTGAGGGCGCGGGTTAGTGTCAGCGTACGGGTTAGGATTAGGGGACGGGTGAGGGTCAGGCTTCGGGGAAGGGTTAGGGTTAGGGTTCGGGCTAGGGTTAGGGTTAGGGGACGGGGACGGTTTAGGGTCCAGGTGAGGGTACGACAACGCTGTAGGGGGAGCGTACGTGTGAGGGCGCAGGTTAGTGTCAGCGTACGGGTTAGGATTAGGGGACGGGTGAGGGTCAGGCTTCGGGGAAGTGTTAGGGTTAGGGTTCGGGCTAGGGTTAGGGTTAGGGGACGGGGACGGTTTAGGGTCCAGGTGAGGGTACGACAACGCTGTAGGGGGAGCGTACGTGTGAGGGCGCGGGTTAGTGTCAGCGTACGGGTTAGGATTAGGGTACGGGTGAGTGTCAGGCTTCGGGGAAGGGTTAGGGTTAGGGTTCGGGCTAGGGTTAGGGTTAGGGGACGGGGACGGTTTAGGGTCCAGGTGAGGGTACGACAACGCTGTAGGGGGAGCGTACGTGTGAGGGCGTGGGTTAGTGTCAGCGTACGGGTTAGGATTAGGGGACGGGTGAGGGTCCGGCTTCGGGGAAGGGTTAGGGTTAGGGTTCGGGCTAGGGTTAGGGTTATGGGACGGGGACGGTTTAGGGTCCAGGTGAGGGTACGACAAAGCTGTAGGGGGAGCGTACGTGTGAGGGCGCGGGTTAGTGTCAGCGTACGGGTTAGGATTAGGGGAGGGGTGAGGGTCAGGCTTCGGGGAAGGGTTAGGGTTAGGGTTCGGGCTAGGGTTAGGGTTAGGGGACGGGGACGGTTTAAGGTCCAGGTGAGGGTACGACAAAGCTGTAGGGGGAGCGTACGTGTGAGGGCCCGGGTTAGTGTCAGCGTACGGGTTAGGATTAGGGGACGGGTGAGGGTCAGGCTTCAGGGAAGGATTAGGGTTAGGGTTAGGGCTAGGGTTAGGGTTAGGGGACGGGGACGGTTTAGGGTCCAGGTGAGGGTACGAGAACGTTGTAGGGGGAGCGTACGTGTGAGGGCGCGGGTTAGTGTCAGTGTACGAGTTAGGATTAGGGGAAGGGTGAGGGTCAGGCTTCGGGGAAGGGTTAGGGTTAGGGTTCGGGCTAGGGTTAGGGTTAGGGGACGGGGAAGGTTTAGGGTCCAGGTGAGGGTATGACAACGCTTTAGGGGGAGCGTATGTGTGAGGGCGCGGGTTAGTGTCAGCGTACGGGTTAGGATTAGGGGACGGGTGAGGGTCAGGCTTCGGAGAAGGGTTAGGGTTAGGGTTCGGGCTAGGGTTAGGGTTAGGGGACGGGGACGGTTTAGGGTCCAGGTGAGGGTACGACAACGCTTTCGGGGGAGCGTACGTGTGAGGGCGCGGGTTAGTGTCAGCGTACGGGTTAGGATTAGGGGACGGGTGAGGATCAGGCTTCGGGGAAGGGTTAGGGTTAGGGTTCGGGCTAGGGTTAGGGTTAGGGGACGGGGACGGTTTAGGGTCCAGGTGAGGGTACGAAAACGCTTTACGTGGAGCGTACGTGTGAGGGCGCGGGTTAGTGTCAGCGTACGGGTTAGCATTAGGGGACGGGTGAGGGTCAGGCTTCGGGAAAGGGTTAGGGTTAGGGTTCGGGCTAGGGTTAGGGTTAGGGGACGGGGACGGTTTAGGGTCCAGGTGAGGGTACGACAACGCTGTAGGGGGAGCGTACGTGTGAGGGCGCGGGTTAGTGTCAGCGTACGGGTTAGCATTAGGGGACGGGTGAGGGTCAGGCTTCGGGGAAGTGTTAGGGTTAGGGTTCGGGCTAGGGTTAGGGTTAGGGGACGGGGACGGTTTAGGGTCCAGGTGAGGGTACGACAACGCTTTACGGGGAGCGTACGTGTGAGGGCGCGGGTTAGTGTCAGCGTACGGGTTAGGAGTAGGGGACGGGTGAGGGTCAGGCTTCGGGGAAGGGTTAGGGTTAGGGTTCGGTCTAGGGTTAGGGTTAGGGGACGGGGACGGTTTGGGGTCCAGGTGAGGGTACGACAACGCTTTACGGGGAGCGTACGTGTGAGGGCGGGGATTAGTGTCAGCGTACGGGTTAGCATTAGGGGACGGGTGAGGGTCAGGCTTCGGGGAAGGGTTAGGGTTAGGGTTCGGGCTAGGGTTAGGGTTAGGGGACGGGGACGGTTTAGGGTCCAGGTGAGGGTACGACAACGCTGTAGGGGGAGCGTACGTGTGAGGGCGCGGGTTAGTGTCAGCGTACGGGTTAGCATTAGGGGACGGGTGAGGGTCAGGCTTCGGGGAAGTGTTAGGGTTAGGGTTCGGGCTAGGGTTAGGGTTAGGGGACGGGGACGGTTTAGGGTCCAGGTGAGGGTACGACAACGCTTTAGGGGGAGCGTACGTGTGAGGGCGCGGGTTAGTGTCAGCGTACGGGTTAGGATTAGGGGACGGGTGAGGGTCAGGCTTCGGGGAAGGGTTAGGGTTAGGGTTCGGGCTAGGGTTAGGGTTAGGGGACGGGGACGGTTTAGGGTCCAGGTGAGGGTACGACAACGCTTTAGGGGGAGCGTACGTGTGAGGGCGCGGGTTAGTGTCAGCGTACGGGTTAGGATTAGGGGACGGGTGAGGGTCAGGTTTCGGGGAAGGATTAGGGCTAGGGTTCGGGCTAGGGTTACGGTTAGGGGACGGGGACGGTTTAGGGTCGAGGTGAGGGTACGACAACGCTGTAGGGTGAGCGTACGTGTGAGGGCGCGGGTTAGTGTCAGCGTACGGGTTAGGATTAGGGGACGGGTGAGGGTCAGGCTTCGGGGAAGGGTTAGGGTTAGGGTTCGGGCTAGGGTTAGGGTTAGGGGACGGGGACGGTTTAGGGTCCAGGTGAGGGTACGACAACGCTGTAGGGGGAGCGTACGTGTGAGGGCGCGGGTTAGTGTCAGCGTACGGGTTAGGATTAGGGGACGGGTGAGGGTCAGGCTTCGGGGAAGGGTTAGGGTTAGGGTTCGGGCTAGGGTTAGGGTTATGGGACGGGGACGGTTTAGGGTCCAGGTGAGGGTACGACAACGCTGTCGGGGGAGCGTACGTGTGAGGGCGCGGGTTAGTGTCAGCGTACGGGTTAGGATTAGGGGACGGGTGAGGGTCAGGCTTCGGGGAAGGGTTAGGGCTAGGGTTCGGGCTATGGTTAGGGTTAGGGGACGGGGACGGATTAGGGTCCAGGTGAGGGTACGACAACGCTGTTGGGGGAGCGTACGTGTGAGGGCGCGGGTTAGTGTCAGCTTACAGGTTAGGATTAGGGGACAGGTGAGGGTCAGGCTTCGGGGATGAGTTAGGGTTAGTGTTCGGGCTAGGGTTAGGGTTAGGGGACGGGGACGGTTTAGGGTCCAGGTGAGGGTTCGACAACGTTGTAGGGGGAGCGTACGTGTGAGGGCGCGGGTTAGTGTCAGCGTACGGGTTAGGATTAGGGGACGGGTGAGGGTCAGGCTTCGGGGAAGGGTTAGGTTTAGGGTTCGGGCTAGGGTTAGGGTTAGGGGACGGGGACGGTTTAGGGTCCAGGTGAGGGTACGACAACGCTGTAGGGGGAGCGTACGTGTGAGGGCGCGGGTTAGTGTCAGCGTACGGGTTAGGATTATGGGACGGGTGAAGGTTAGGCTTCGGAGAAGGGTTAGGGTTAGTGTTCGGGCTAGGGTTAGGGTTAGGGGACGGGGACGGTTCAGGGTCCAGGTCAGGGTACGACAACGCTGTAGGGGGAGCGTACATGTGAGGGCGCGGGTTAGTGTCAGCGTACGGGTTAGGATTAGGGGACGGGTGAGGGTCAGGCTTAGGAGAAGGGTTAGGGTTCGTGTTCGGGCTAGGGTTAGGGTTAGGGGACGGGGACGGTTTAGTGTCCAGGTGAGGGTACGACAACGCATTAGGGGGAGCGTACGTGTGAGGGCGCGGGTTAGTGTCAGCGTACGGGTTAGGATTAGGGGACGGGTGAGGGTCAGGCTTCGGGGAAGGGTTAGGGTTAGGGTTCGGGCTAGGGTTAGTGTTAGGGGACGGGGACGGTTTAGGGTCCAGGTGAGGGTACGACAACGCTTTAGGGGGAGCGTACGTGTGAGGGCGCGGGTTAGTGTCAGCGTACGGGTTAGGATTAGGGGACGGGTGAGGTTCAGGCTTCGGGGAAGGGTTAGGGTTAGGGTACGGGCTAGGGTTAGGGTTAGGGGACGGGGACGGTTTAGGGTCCAGGTGAGGGTACGACAACGCTGTAGGGTGAGCGTACGTGTGAGGGCGCGGGTTAGTGTCAGCGTACGGGTTAGGATTAGGGGACGGGTGAGGGTCAGGCTTCGGGGAAGGGTTAGGGTTAGGGTTCGGGCTAGGGTTAGGGTTAGGGGACGGGGACGGTTTAGGGTCCAGGTGAGGGTACGACAACGCTGTAGGGGGAGCGTACGTGTGAGGGCGCAGGTTAGTGTCAGCGTACGGGTTAGGATTAGGGGACGGGTGAGGGTCAGGCTTCGGGGAAGTGTTAGGGTTAGGGTTCGGGCTAGGGTTAGGGTTAGGGGACGGGGACAGTTTAGGGTCCAGGTGAGGGTACGACAACGCTGTAGGGGGAGCGTACGTGTGAGGGCGCGGGTTAGTGTCAGCGTACGGGTTAGGATTAGGGTACGGGTGAGTGTCAGGCTGCGGGGAAGGGTTAGGGTTAGGGTTCGGGCTAGGGTTAGGGTTAGGGGACGGGGACGGTTTAGGGTCCAGGTGAGGGTACGACAATGCTGTAGGGGGAGCGTACGTGTGAGGGCGCGGGTTAGTGTCAGCGTACGGGTTAGGATTATGGGACGGGTGAGGGTCAAGCTTCCGGGAAGGGTTAGGGTTAGGGTTCGGGCTAGGGTTAGGGTTAGGGGACGGGGACGGTTTAGGGTCCAGGTGAGGGTACGACAACGCAGTAGGGGGAGCGTACGTGTGAGGGCGCGGGTTAGTGTCAGCGTACGGGTTAGGATTAGGGGACGGGTGAGGGTCAGGCTTCGGGGAAGGGTTAGGGTTAGGGTTCGGGCTAGGGTTAGGGTTAGGGGACGGGGACGGTTTAGGGTCCAGGTGAGGGTACGACAACGCTGTAGGGGGAGCGTACGTGTGAGAGCGCGGGTTAGTGTCAGCGTACGGGTTAGGATTAGGGGACGGGTGAGGGTCAGGCTTCGGGGAAGGGTTAGGGTTAGGGTTCGGGCTAGGGTTAGGGTTAGGGAATGGGGACGGTTTAGGGTCCAGGTGAGGGTACGACAACGCTTTAGGGGGAGCGTACGTTTGAGGGCCCGGGTTAGTGTCAGCGTACGGGTTAGGATTAGGGGACGGGTGAGGGTCAGGCTTCGGGGAAGGGTTAGGGTTAGGGTTCGGGCTAGGGTTAGGGTTAGGGGACGGGGACGGTTTAGGATCCAGGTGAGGTTACGACGTACGCTGTAGGGGGAGAGTACGTGTGAGGGCGCGGTTTAGTGTCAGCGTACGGGTTAGGATTAGGGGACGGGTGAGGGTCAGGCTTCGGGGAAGGTTTAGGGTTAGGGTTTGGGCTAGGGTTAGGGTTAGGGGACGGGGACGGTTTAGGGTCCAGGTGAGAGTACGACAACGCTGTAGGTGGAGCGTACGTGTGAGGGCGCGGGTTAGTGTCAGCGTACGGGTTAGGATTAGGGGACGGGTGAGGGTCAGGCTTCGGGGAAGGGTTAGGGTTAGTGTTCGGGCTAGGGTTAGGGTTTGGGGACGGGGACGGTTTAGGGTCCAGGTGAGGGTACGAAAACGCTGTAGGGTGAGCGTACGTGTGAGGGCGCGGGTTAGTGTCAGCGTACGGGTTAGGATTAGGGGACTGGTGAGGGTCCGGCTTCGGGGAAGCGTTAGGGTTAGGGTTCGGGCTAGGGTTAGGGTTATGGGACGGGGACGGTTTAGGGTCCAGGTGAGGGTACGACAAAGCTGTAGGGGGAGCGTACGTGTGAGGGCGCGGGTTAGTGTCAGCGTACGGGTTAGGATTAGGGGAGGGGTGAGGGTCAGGCTTCGGGGAAGGGTTAGGGTTAGGGTTCGGGCTAGGGTTAGGGTTAGGGGACGGGGACGGTTTAAGGTCCAGGTGAGGGTACGACAAAGCTGTAGGGGGAGCGTACGTGTGAGGGCCCGGGTTAGTGTCAGCGTACGGGTTAGGATTAGGGGACGGGTGAGGGTCAGGCTTCAGGGAAGGATTAGGGTTAGGGTTAGGGCTAGGGTTAGGGTTAGGGGACGGGGACGGTTTAGGGTCCAGGTGAGGGTACGAGAACGTTGTAGGGGGAGCGTACGTGTGAGGGCGCGGGTTAGTGTCAGTGTACGAGTTAGGATTAGGGGAAGGGTGAGGGTCAGGCTTCGGGGAAGGGTTAGGGTTAGGGTTCGGGCTAGGGTTAGGGTTAGGGGACGGGGAAGGTTTAGGGTCCAGGTGAGGGTATGACAACGCTTTAGGGGGAGCGTACGTGTGAGGGCGCGGGTTAGTGTCAGCGTACGGGTTAGGATTAGGGGACGGGTGAGGGTCAGGCTTCGGGGAAAGATTAGGGTTAGGGTTCGGGCTAGGGTTAGGGTTAGGGGACGGGGACGGTTTAGGGTCCAGGTGAGGGTACGACAACGCTGTAGAGGGAGCGTACGTGTGAGGGCGCGGGTTAGTGTCAGCGTATGGGTTAGGATTAGGGGACGGGTGAGTGTCAGGCTTCGGAGAAGGGTTAGGGTTAGTGTTCGTGCTAGGGTTAGGGTTAGGGGACGGGGACGGTTTAGTTTCCAGGTGAGGGTACGACAACGCTGTAGGGGGAGCGTATGTGTGAGGGCGCGGGTTAGTGTCAGCGTACGGGTTAGGATTAGGGGACGGGTGAGGGTCAGGCTTCGGAGAAGGGTTAGGGTTAGGGTTCGGGCTAGGGTTAGGGTTAGGGGACGGGGACGGTTTAGGGTCCAGGTGAGGGTACGACAACGCTTTAGGGGGAGCGTACGTGTGAGGGCGCGGGTTAGTGTCAGCGTACGGGTTAGGATTAGGGGACGGGTGAGGGTCAGGCTTCGGGGAAGGGTTAGGGTTAGGGTTCGGGCTAGGGTTAGGGTTAGGGGACGGGGACGGTTTAGGGTCCAGGTGAGGGTACGACAACGCTTTAGGGGGAGCGTACGTGTGAGGGCGCAGGTTAGCGTTAGCGTACGGGTTAGGATTAGGGGACGGGTGAGGGTAAGGCTTCGGGGAAGGGTTAGGGTTAGGGTTCGGGCTAGGGTTAGGGTTAGGGGACGGGGAAGGTTTAGGGTCCAGGTGAGGGTACGACAATGCTTTAGGGGGAGCGTACGTGTGAGGGCGCGGGTTAGTGTCAGCGTACGGGTTAGGATTAGGGAACGGCTGAGGGTCAGGCTTCGGGGAAGGGTTAGGGTTAGGTTTCGGGCTAGGGTTAGGGTTAGGGGACGGGGACGGTTTAGGGTCCAGGTGAGGGTACGACAACGCTGTAGGGGGAGCGTACGTGTGAGGGCGCGGGTTAGTGTCAGCGTACGGGTTAGGATTAGGGGACGGCTGAGGGTCAGCCTTCGGGGAAGGGTTAGGGTTAGGGTTCGGGCTAGGGTTAGGGTTAGGGGACGGGGACGGTTTAGGGTCCAGGTGAGGGTACGACAACGCTTTAGGGGGAGCGTACGTGTGAGTGCGCGGGTTAGTGTCAGCGTACGGGTTAGGATTAGGGGACGGTTGAGGGTCAGGCTTCGGGGAAGGGTTAGGGTTAGGGTTCGGGCTAGGGTTAGGGTTAGGGGACGGGGACGGTTTAGGGTCCAGGTGAGGGTACGACAACGCTTTAGGGGGAGCGTACGTGTGAGAGCGCGGGTTAGGGTCAGCGTACGGGTTAGGATTAGGGGACGGGTGAGGGTCAGGCTTCGGGGAAGGGTTAGGGTTAGGTTTCGGGCTAGGGTTAGGGTTAGGGGACGGGGACGGTTTAGGGTCCAGGTGAGGGTACGACAACGCTTTAGGGGGAGCGTACGTGTGAGGGCGCGGTTTAGGGTCAGCGTACGGGTTAGGATTAGGGGACGGGTGAGGGTCAGGCTTCGGGGAAGGGTTAGGGTTAGGGTTCGGGCTAGGGTTAGGGTTAGGGGACGGGGACGGTTTAGGGTCCAGGTGAGGGTACGACAACGCTTTAGGGGGAGCGTACGTGTGAGGGCGCGGGTTAGTGTCAGCGTACGGGTTAGGATTAGGGGACGGGTGAGGGTCAGGCTTCGGGGAAGGGTTAGGGTTAGTGTTCGGGCTAGGGTTAGGTTTAGAGGACAGGGATGGTTTAGGGTCCAGGAGAGGGTACGACAACGCTTTAGGGGGAGCGTACGTGTGAGGGCGCAGGTTAGGGTCAGCGTACGGGTTAGGATTAGGGGACGGGTGAGGGTCAGGCTTCGGGCAAGGGTTAGGGTTAGGGTTCGGGCTAGGGTTAGGGTTAGGGGACGGGGAGGGTTTAGGGTCCAGGTGAGGGTACGACAACGCTTTAGGGGGAGCGTACGTGTGAGGGCGCGGGTTAGGGTCAGCGTACGGGTTAGGATTAGGGGACGGGTGAGGGTCAGGCTTCGGGGAAGGGTTAGGTTTAGGGTTCGGGCTAGGGTTAGGTTTAGGGGACGGGGACGGTTTAGGGTCCAGGAGAGGGTACGACAACGCTTTAGGGGGAGCGTACGTGTGAGGGCGCGGGTGAGTGTCAGCGTACGGGTTAGGATTAGTGGACGGGTGAGGGTCAGGCTTCGGGGAAGGGTTAGGATTAGGGTTCGGGCTAGGGTTAGGTTTAGGGGACGGGGACGGTTTAGGGTCCAGGTGAGGGTACGACAACGCTTTAGGGGGAGCGTACGTGTGAGGGCGCAGGTTAGTGTCAGCGTACGGGTTAGGATTAGGGGACGGGTGAGGGTCAGGCTTCGGGGAAGGGTTAGGGTTAGGGTTCGGGCTAGGGTTAGGGTTAGGGGATGGGGACGGTTTAGGGTCCAGATGAGGGTACGACAACGCTGTAGGGGGAGCGTACGTGTGAGGGCGCGGGTTAGTGTCAGCGTACGGGTTAGGATTAGGGGATGGGTGACGGTCAGTCTTCGGGGAAGGGTTAGGGTTAGGGTTCGGGCTAGGGTTAGGGTTAGGGGACGGGGACGGTTTAGGGTCCAGGTGAGGGTACGACAACGCTTTAGGGGGAGCGTACGTGTGAGGGCGCGGGTTAGTGTCAGCGTACGGGTTAGGATTAGGGGACGGGTGAGGGTCAGGCTTCGGGGAAGGGTTAGGGTTAGGGTTCGGGCTAAGGTTAGGGTTAGGGGACGGGGACGGTTTAGGGTCCAGGTGAGGGTACGACAACGCTGTAGGGGGAGCGTACGTGAGAGGGCGCGGGTTAGTGTCAGCGTTCGGGATAGGATTAGGGGACGCGTGAGGGTCAGGCTTCGGGGAAGTGTTAGGGTTAGGGTTCGGGCTAGGGTTAGGGTTAGGGGACGGGGACGGTTTAGGGTCCAGGTGAGGGTACGACAACGCTTTAGGGGGAGCGTACGTGTGAGGGCGCGGGTTAGTGTCAGCGTACGGGTTAGGATTAGGGGACGGGTGAGGGTCAGGCTTCGGGGAAGGGTTAGGGTTAGGGTTCGGGCTAGGGTTAGGGTTAGGGGACGGGGACGGTTTAGGGTCCAGGTGAGGGTACGACAACGCTGTAGGGGGAGCGTACATGTGAGGGCGCGGGTTAGTGTCAGCGTACGGGTTAGGATTAGGGGACGGGTGAGGGTCAGGCTTCGGGGAAGGGTTAGGGTTAGGGTTCGGGCTAGGGTTAGGGTTAGGGGACGGGGACGGTTTAGGGTCCAGGTGAGGGTACGACAACGCTTTAGGGGGAGCGTACGTGTGAGGGCGCGGGTTAGAGTCAGCGTACGGGTTAGGATTAGGGGACGGGTGAGTGTCAGGCTTCGGGGAAGGGTTAGGGTTAGGGTTCGGGCTAGGGTTAGGGTTAGGGGATGGGGACGGTTTAGGGTCCAGGTGAGGGTACGACAACGCTTTAGGGGGAGCGTACGTGTGAGGGCGCGGGTTAGTGTCAGCGTACGGGTTAGGATATGGGGACGGGTGAGGGTCAGGCTTCGGGGAAGGGTTAGGGTTAGGGTTCAGGCTAGGGTTAGGGTTAGGGGACGGGGACGGTTTAGGGTCCAGGTGAGGGTACGACAACGCTTTAGGGGGAGCGTACGTGTGAGGGCGCGGGTTAGTGTCAGCGTACGGGTTAGGATTAGGGGACGGGTGAGTGTCAGGCTTCGGGGAAGGGTTAGGGTTAGGGTTCAGGCTAGGGTTAGGGTTAGGGGACGGGGACGGTTTAGGGTCCAGGTGAGGGTACGACAACGCTTTAGGGGGAGCGTACGTGTGAGGGCGCGGGTTAGTGTCAGCGTACGGCTTAGGATATGGGGACGGGTGAGGGTCAGGCTTCGGGGAAGGGTTAGGGTTAGGGTTCGGGCTAGGGTTAGGGTTAGGGGACGGGGGCGGTTTAGGGTCCAGGTGAGGGTACGACAACGCTTTAGGGGGAGCGTACGTGTGAGGGCGCGGGTTAGTGTCAGCGTACGGGTTAGGATTAGGGGACGGGTGAGGGTCAGGCTTCGGGGAAGGGTTAGGGTTAGGGTTCGGGCTAGGGTTAGGGTTAGGGGACGGGGACGGTTTAGGGTCCAGGTGAGGGTACGACAACGCTTTAGGGGGAGCGTACGTGTGAGGGCGCGGGTTAGTGTCAGCGTACGGGTTAGGATTTGGGGACGGGTGAGGGTCAGGCTTCGGGGAAGGGTTAGGGTTAGGGTTCGGGCTAGGGTTAGGGTTAGGGGACGGGGACGGTTTAGGGTCCAGGTGAGGGTACGACAACGCTTTAGGGGGAGCGTACGTGTGAGGGCGCAGGTTAGCGTTAGCGTACGGGTTAGGATTAGGGGACGGGTGAGGGTAAGGCTTCGGGGAAGGGTTAGGGTTAGGGTTCGGGCTAGGGTTAGGGTTAGGGGACGGGGAAGGTTTAGGGTCCAGGTGAGGGTACGACAATGCTTTAGGGGGAGCGTACGTGTGAGGGCGCGGGTTAGTGTCAGCGTACGGGTTAGGATTAGGGAACGGCTGAGGGTCAGGCTTCGGGGAAGGGTTAGGGTTAGGTTTCGGGCTAGGGTTAGGGTTAGGGGACGGGGACGGTTTAGGGTCCAGGTGAGGGTACGACAACGCTGTAGGGGGAGCGTACGTGTGAGGGCGCGGGTTAGTGTCAGCGTACGGGTTAGGATTAGGGGACGGCTGAGGGTCAGCCTTCGGGGAAGGGTTAGGGTTAGGGTTCGGGCTAGGGTTAGGGTTAGGGGACGGGGACGGTTTAGGGTCCAGGTGAGGGTACGACAACGCTTTAGGGGGAGCGTACGTGTGAGTGCGCGGGTTAGTGTCAGCGTACGGGTTAGGATTAGGGGACGGTTGATGGTCAGGCTTCGGGGAAGGGTTAGGGTTAGGGTTCGGGCTAGGGTTAGGGTTAGGGGACGGGGACGGTTTAGGGTCCAGGTGAGGGTACGACAACGCTTTAGGGGGAGCGTACGTGTGAGAGCGCGGCTTAGGGTCAGCGTACGGGTTAGGATTAGGGGACGGGTGAGGGTCAGGCTTCGGGGAAGGGTTAGGGTTAGGTTTCGGGCTAGGGTTAGGGTTAGAGGACGGGGACGGTTTAGGGTCCAGGTGAGGGTACGACAACGCTTTAGGGGGAGCGTACGTGTGAGGGCGCGGTTCAGGGTCAGCGTACGGGTTAGGATTAGGGGACGGGTGAGGGTCAGGCTTCGGGGAAGGGTTAGGGTTAGGGTTCGGGCTAGGGTTAGGGTTAGGGGACGGGGACGGTTTAGGGTCCAGGTGAGGGTACGACAACGCTTTAGGGGGAGCGTACGTGTGAGGGCGCGGGTTAGTGTCAGCGTACGGGTTAGGATTAGGGGACGGGTGAGGGTCAGGCTTCGGGGAAGGGTTAGGGTTAGTGTTCGGGCTAGGGTTAGGTTTAGAGGACGGGGATGGTTTAGGGTCCAGGAGAGGGTACGACAACGCTTTAGGGGGAGCGTACGTGTGAGGGCGCGGGTTAGGGTCAGAGTACGGGTTAGGATTAGGGGACGGGTGAGGGTCAGGCTTCGGGCAAGGGTTAGGGTTAGGGTTCGGGCTAGGGTTAGGGTTAGGGGACGGGGAGGGTTTAGGGTCCAGGTGAGGGTACGACAACGCTTTAGGGGGAGCGTACGTGTGAGGGCGCGGGTTAGGGTCAGCGTACGGGTTAGGATTAGGGGACGGGTGAGGGTCAGGCTTCGGGGAAGGGTTAGGTTTAGGGTTCGGGCTAGGGTTAGGTTTAGGGGACGGGGACGGTTTAGGGTCCAGGAGAGGGTACGACAACGCTTTAGGGGGAGCGTACGTGTGAGGGCGCGGGTTAGTGTCAGCGTACGGGTTAGGATTAGTGGACGGGTGAGGGTCAGGCTTCGGGGAAGGGTTAGGATTAGGGTTCGGGCTAGGGTTAGGTTTAGGGGACGGGGACGGTTTAGGGTCCAGGTGAGGGTACGACAACGCTTTAGGGGGAGCGTACGTGTGAGGGCGCGGGTTAGTGTCAGCGTACGGGTTAGGATTAGGGGACGGGTGAGGGTCAGGCTTCGGGGAAGGGTTAGGGTTAGGGTTCGGGCTAGGGTTAGGGTTAGGGGACGGGGACGGTTTAGGGTCCAGATGAGGGTACGACAACGCTGTAGGGGGAGCGTACGTGTGAGGGCGCGGGTTAGTGTCAGCGTACGGGTTAGGATTAGGGGATGGGTGACGGTCAGTCTTCGGGGAAGGGTTAGGGTTAGGGTTCGGGCTAGGGTTAGGGTTAGGGGACGGGGAAGGTTTAGGGTCCAGGTGAGGGTACGACAACGCTTTAGGGGGAGCGTACGTGTGAGGGCGCGGGTTAGTGTCAGCGTACGGGTTAGGATTAGGGGACGGGTGAGGGTCAGGCTTCGGGGATGGGTTAGGGTTAGGGTTCGGGCTAGGGTTAGGGTTAGGGGACGGGGACGGTTTAGGGTCCAGGTGAGGGTACGACAACGCTGTAGGGGGAGCGTACGTGAGAGGGCGCGGGTTAGTGTCAACGTTCGGGTTAGGATTAGGGGACGCGTGAGGGTCAGGCTTCGGGGAAGTGTTAGGGTTAGGGTTCGGGCTAGGGTTAGGGTTAGGGGACGGGGACGGTTTAGGGTCCAGGTGAGGGTACGACAACGCTTTAGGGGGAGCGTACGTGTGAGGGCGCGGGTTAGTGTCAGCGTACGGGTTAGGATTAGGGGACGGGTGAGGGTCAGGCTTCGGGGAAGGGTTAGGGTTAGGGTTCGGGCTAGGGTTAGGGTTAGGGGACGGGGACGGTTTAGGGTCCAGGTGAGGGTACGACAACGCTGTAGGGGGAGCGTACGTGTGAGGGCGCGGGTTAGTGTCAGCGTACGGGTTAGGATTAGGGGACGGGTGAGGGTCAGGCTTCGGGGAAGGGTTAGGGTTAGGGTTCGGGCTAGGGTTAGGGTTAGGGGACGGGGACGGTTTAGGGTCCACGTGAGGGTACGACAACGCTGTAGGGGGAGCGTACGTGTGAGGGCGCGGGTTAGTGTCAGCGTACGGGTTAGGTTCAGGGGCCGGGTGAGTGTCAGGCTTCTGGGAAGGGTTAGGGTTAGGGTTCGGGCTAGGGTTAGGGTTAGGGGACGGGGACGGTTTAGGGTCCAGGTGAGGGTACGACAACGCTTTAGGGGGAGCGTACGTGTGAGGGCGCGGGTTAGAGTCAGCGTACGGGTTAGGATTAGGGGACGGGTGAGGGTCAGGCTTCGGGGAAGGGTTAGGGTTAGGGTTCGGGCTAGGGTTAGGGTTAGGGGACGGGGACGGTTTAGGGTCCAGGTGAGGGTACGACAACGCTTTAGGGGGAGCGTACGTGTGAGGGCGCGGGTTAGAGTCAGCGTACGGGTTAGGATTAGGGGACGGGTGAGTGTCAGGCTTCGGGGAAGGGTTAGGGTTAGGGTTCAGGCTAGGGTTAGGGTTAGGGGACGGGGACGGTTTAGGGTCCAGGTGAGGGTACGACAACGCTTTAGGGGGAGCGTACGTGTGAGGGCGCGGGTTAGTGTCAGCGTACGGGTTAGGATATGGGGACGGGTGAGGGTCAGGCTTCGGGGAAGGGTTAGGGTTAGGGTTCGGGCTAGGGTTAGGGTTAGGGGACGGGGGCGGTTTAGGGTCCAGGTGAGGGTACGACAACGCTTTAGGGGGAGCGTACGTGTGAGGGCGCGGGATAGTGTCAGCGTACGGGTTAGGATTAGGGGACGGGTGAGGGTCAGGCTTCGGGGAAGGGTTAGGGTTAGGGTTCGGGCTAGGGTTAGGGTTAGGGGACGGGGACGGTTTAGGGTCCAGGTGAGGGTACGACAACGCTTTAGGGGGAGCGTACGTGTGAGGGCGCGGGTTAGTGTCAGCGTACGTGTTAGGATTTGGGGACGGGTGAGGGTCAGGCTTCGGGGAAGGGTTAGGGTTAGGGTTCGGGCTAGGGTTAGGGTTAGGGGACGGGGACGGTTTAGGGTCCAGGTGAGGGTACGACAACGCTTTAGGGGGAGCGTACGTGTGAGGGCGCAGGTTAGCGTTAGCGTACGGGTTAGGATTAGGAGACGGGTGAGGGTAAGGCTTCGGGGAAGGGTTAGGGTTAGGGTTCGGGCTAGGGTTAGGGTTAGGGGACGGGGAAGGTTTAGGGTCCAGGTGAGGGTACGACAATGCTTTAGGGGGAGCGTACGTGTGAGGGCGCGGGTTAGTGTCAGCGTACGGGTTAGGATTAGGGAACGGCTGAGGGTCAGGCTTCGGGGAAGGGTTAGGGTTAGGTTTCGGGCTAGGGTTAGGGTTAGGGGACGGGGACAGTTTAGGGTCCAGGTGAGGGTACGACAACGCTGTAGGGGGAGCGTACGTGTGAGGGCGCAGGTTAGTGTCAGCGTACGGGTTAGGATTAGGGGACGGCTGAGGGTCAGCCTTCGGGGAAGGGTTAGGGTTAGGGTTCGGGCTAGGGTTAGGGTTAGGGGACGGGGACGGTTTAGGGTCCAGGTGAGGGTACGACAACGCTTTAGGGGGAGCGTACGTGTGAGTGCGCGGGTTAGTGTCAGCGTACGGGTTAGGATTAGGGGACGGTTGAGGGTCAGGCTTCGGGGAAGGGTTAGGGTTAGGGTTCGGGCTAGGGTTAGGGTTAGGGGACGGGGACGGTTTAGGGTCCAGGTGAGGGTACGACAACGCTTTAGGGGGAGCGTACGTGTGAGAGCGCGGGTTAGGGTCAGCGTACGGGTTAGGATTAGGGGACGGGTGAGCGTCAGGCTTCGGGGAAGGGTTAGGGTTAGGTTTCGGGCTAGGGTTAGGGTTAGGGGACGGGGACGGTTTAGGGTCCAGGTGAGGGTACGACAACGCTTTAGGGGGAGCGTACGTGTGAGGGCGCGGTTTAGGGTCAGCGTACGGGTTAGGATTAGGGGACGGGTGAGGGTCAGGCTTCGGGGAAGGGTTAGGGTTAGGGTTCGGGCTAGGGTTAGGGTTAGGGGACGGGGACGGTTTAGGGTCCAGGTGAGGGTACGACAACGCTTTAGGGGGAGCGTACGTGTGAGGGCGCGGGTTAGTGTCAGCGTACGGGTTAGGATTAGGGGACGGGTGAGGGTCAGGCTTCGGGGAAGGGTTAGGGTTAGTGTTCGGGCTAGGGTTAGGTTTAGGGGACAGGGATGGTTTAGGGTCCAGGAGAGGGTACGACAACGCTTTAGGGGGAGCGTACGTGTGAGGGCGCGGGTTAGGGTCAGCGTACGGGTTAGGATTAGGGGACGGGTGAGGGTCAGGCTTCGGGCAAGGGTTAGGGTTAGGGTTCGGGCTAGGGTTAGGGTTAGGGGACGGGGAGGGTTTAGGGTCCAGGTGAGGGTACGACAACGCTTTAGGGGGAGCGTACGTGTGAGGGCGCGGGTTAGGGTCAGCGTACGGGTTAGGATTAGGGGACGGGTGAGGGTCAGGCTTCGGGGAAGGGTTAGGTTTAGGGTTCGGGCTAGGGTTAGGTTTAGGGGACGGGGACGGTTTAGGGTCCAGGAGAGGGTACGACAACGCTTTAGGGGGAGCGTACGTGTGAGGGCGCGGGTTAGTGTCAGCGTACGGGTTAGGATTAGGGGACGGGTGAGGGTCAGGCTTCGGGGAAGGGTTAGGGTTAGGGTTCGGGCTAGGGTTAGTGTTAGGGGACGGGGACGGTTTAGGGTCCAGGTGAGGGTACGACAACGCTATAGGCGGAGCGTACGTGTGAGGGCGCGGGTTAGGGTCAGCGTACGGGTTAGGATTAGGGGACGGGTGAGGGTCAGGCTTCGGGGAAGGGTTAGGGTTAGGGTTCGGGCTAGGGTTAGGGTTAGGGGACGGGGACGGTTTAGGGTCCAGGTGAGGGTACGACAACGCTTTAGGGGGAGCGTACGTGTGAGGGCACGGGTTAGGGTCAGCGTATGGGTTAGGATTAGGGGACGGGTGGGGGTCAGGCTTCGGGGAAGGGTTAGGGTTAGGGTTCGGGCTAGGGTTAGGGTTAGGGCACGGGGACGGCTTAGGGTCCAGGTGAGGGTACGACAACGCTTTAGGGGGAGCGTACGTGTGAGGGCGCGGGTAAGTGTCAGCGTACGGGTTAAGATTAGGGGACGGGTGAGGGTCAGGCTTCGGGGAAGGGTTAGTGTTAGGGTTCGGGCTAGGGTTAGGGTTAGGGGACGGGGACGGTTTAGGGTCCAGGTGAGGGTACGACAACGCTTTAGGGGGAGCGTACGTGTGAGGGCGCGGCTTAGTGTCAGCGTACGGGTTAGGATTAGGGGACGGGTGAGGGTCAGGCTTCGGGGAAGGGTTAGGGTTAGGGTTCGGGCTAGGGTTAGGGTTAGGGGACGGGGACGGTTTAGGGTCCAGGTGAGGGTACGACAACGCTTTAGGGGGAGCGTACGTGTGAGGGCGCGGGTTAGTGTCAGCGTACGGGTTAGGATTAGGGGACGGGTGAGGGTCAGGCTTCGGGGAAGTGTTAGGGTTACGGTTCGGGCTAGGGTTAGGGTTAGGGGACGGGGACGGTTTAGGGTCCAGGTGAGGGTACGACAACGCTTTAGGGGGAGCGTACGTGTGAGGGCGCGGGTTAGTGTCAGCGTACGGGTTAGGATTTGGGGACGGGTGAGGGTCAGGCTTCGGGGAAGGGTTAGGGTTAGGGTTCGGGCTAGGGTTAGGGTTAGGGGACGGGGACGGTTTAGGGTCCAGGTGAGGGTACGACAACGCTTTAGGGGGAGCGTACGTGTGAGGGCGCAGGTTAGCGTTAGCGTACGGGTTAGGATTAGGGGACGGGTGAGGGTAAGGCTTCGGGGAAGGGTTAGGGTTAGGGTTCGGGCTAGGGTTAGGGTTAGGGGACGGGGAAGGTTTAGGGTCCAGGTGAGGGTACGACAATGCTTTAGGGGGAGCGTACGTGTGAGGGTGCGGGTTAGTGTCAGCGTACGGGTTAGGATTAGGGAACGGCTGAGGGTCAGGCTTCGGGGAAGGGTTAGGGTTAGGTTTCGGGCTAGGGTTAGGGTTAGGGGACGGGGACGGTTTAGGGTCCAGGTGAGGGTACGACAACGCTGTAGGGGGAGCGTACGTGTGAGGGCGCGGGTTAGTGTCAGCGTACGGGTTAGGATTAGGGGACGGCTGAGGGTCAGCCTTCGGGGAAGGGTTAGGGTTAGGGTTCGGGCTAGGGTTAGGGTTAGGGGACGGGGACGGTTTAGGGTCCAGGTGAGGGTACGACAACGCTTTAGGGGGAGCGTACGTGTGAGTGCGCGGGTTAGTGTCAGCGTACGGGTTAGGATTAGGGGACGGGTGAGGGTCAGGCTTCGGGGAAGGGTTAGGGTTAGGGTTCGGGCTAGGGTTAGGGTTAGGGGACGGGGACGGTTTAGGGTCCAGGTGAGGGTACGACAACGCTGTAGGGGGAGCGTACGTGTGAGGGCGCGGGTTAGTGTCAGCGTACGGGTTAGGATTAGGGGACGGGTGAGGGTCAGGCTTCGGGGAAGGGTTAGGGTTAGGGTTCGGGCTAGGGTTAGGGTTAGGGGACGGGGACGGTTTAGGGTCCACGTGAGGGTACGACAACGCTGTAGGGGGAGCGTACGTGTGAGGGCGCGGGTTAGTGTCAGCGTACGGGTTAGGTTCAGGGGCCGGGTGAGTGTCAGGCTTCTGGGAAGGGTTAGGGTTAGGGTTCGGGCTAGGGTTAGGGTTAGGGGACGGGGACGGTTTAGGGTCCAGGTGAGGGTACGACAACGCTTTAGGGGGAGCGTACGTGTGAGGGCGCGGGTTAGAGTCAGCGTACGGGTTAGGATTAGGGGACGGGTGAGGGTCAGGCTTCGGGGAAGGGTTAGGGTTAGGGTTCGGGCTAGGGTTAGGGTTAGGGGACGGGGACGGTTTAGGGTCCAGGTGAGGGTACGACAACGCTTTAGGGGGAGCGTACGTGTGAGGGCGCGGGTTAGAGTCAGCGTACGGGTTAGGATTAGGGGACGGGTGAGTGTCAGGCTTCGGGGAAGGGTTAGGGTTAGGGTTCAGGCTAGGGTTAGGGTTAGGGGACGGGGACGGTTTAGGGTCCAGGTGAGGGTACGACAACGCTTTAGGGGGAGCGTACGTGTGAGGGCGCGGGTTAGTGTCAGCGTACGGGTTAGGATATGGGGACGGGTGAGGGTCAGGCTTCGGGGAAGGGTTAGGGTTAGGGTTCGGGCTAGGGTTAGGGTTAGGGGACGGGGGCGGTTTAGGGTCCAGGTGAGGGTACGACAACGCTTTAGGGGGAGCGTACGTGTGAGGGCGCGGGATAGTGTCAGCGTACGGGTTAGGATTAGGGGACGGGTGAGGGTCAGGCTTCGGGGAAGGGTTAGGGTTAGGGTTCGGGCTAGGGTTAGGGTTAGGGGACGGGGACGGTTTAGGGTCCAGGTGAGGGTACGACAACGCTTTAGGGGGAGCGTACGTGTGAGGGCGCGGGTTAGTGTCAGCGTACGTGTTAGGATTTGGGGACGGGTGAGGGTCAGGCTTCGGGGAAGGGTTAGGGTTAGGGTTCGGGCTAGGGTTAGGGTTAGGGGACGGGGACGGTTTAGGGTCCAGGTGAGGGTACGACAACGCTTTAGGGGGAGCGTACGTGTGAGGGCGCAGGTTAGCGTTAGCGTACGGGTTAGGATTAGGAGACGGGTGAGGGTAAGGCTTCGGGGAAGGGTTAGGGTTAGGGTTCGGGCTAGGGTTAGGGTTAGGGGACGGGGAAGGTTTAGGGTCCAGGTGAGGGTACGACAATGCTTTAGGGGGAGCGTACGTGTGAGGGCGCGGGTTAGTGTCAGCGTACGGGTTAGGATTAGGGAACGGCTGAGGGTCAGGCTTCGGGGAAGGGTTAGGGTTAGGTTTCGGGCTAGGGTTAGGGTTAGGGGACGGGGACAGTTTAGGGTCCAGGTGAGGGTACGACAACGCTGTAGGGGGAGCGTACGTGTGAGGGCGCAGGTTAGTGTCAGCGTACGGGTTAGGATTAGGGGACGGCTGAGGGTCAGCCTTCGGGGAAGGGTTAGGGTTAGGGTTCGGGCTAGGGTTAGGGTTAGGGGACGGGGACGGTTTAGGGTCCAGGTGAGGGTACGACAACGCTTTAGGGGGAGCGTACGTGTGAGTGCGCGGGTTAGTGTCAGCGTACGGGTTAGGATTAGGGGACGGTTGAGGGTCAGGCTTCGGGGAAGGGTTAGGGTTAGGGTTCGGGCTAGGGTTAGGGTTAGGGGACGGGGACGGTTTAGGGTCCAGGTGAGGGTACGACAACGCTTTAGGGGGAGCGTACGTGTGAGAGCGCGGGTTAGGGTCAGCGTACGGGTTAGGATTAGGGGACGGGTGAGCGTCAGGCTTCGGGGAAGGGTTAGGGTTAGGTTTCGGGCTAGGGTTAGGGTTAGGGGACGGGGACGGTTTAGGGTCCAGGTGAGGGTACGACAACGCTTTAGGGGGAGCGTACGTGTGAGGGCGCGGTTTAGGGTCAGCGTACGGGTTAGGATTAGGGGACGGGTGAGGGTCAGGCTTCGGGGAAGGGTTAGGGTTAGGGTTCGGGCTAGGGTTAGGGTTAGGGGACGGGGACGGTTTAGGGTCCAGGTGAGGGTACGACAACGCTTTAGGGGGAGCGTACGTGTGAGGGCGCGGGTTAGTGTCAGCGTACGGGTTAGGATTAGGGGACGGGTGAGGGTCAGGCTTCGGGGAAGGGTTAGGGTTAGTGTTCGGGCTAGGGTTAGGTTTAGGGGACAGGGATGGTTTAGGGTCCAGGAGAGGGTACGACAACGCTTTAGGGGGAGCGTACGTGTGAGGGCGCGGGTTAGGGTCAGCGTACGGGTTAGGATTAGGGGACGGGTGAGGGTCAGGCTTCGGGCAAGGGTTAGGGTTAGGGTTCGGGCTAGGGTTAGGGTTAGGGGACGGGGAGGGTTTAGGGTCCAGGTGAGGGTACGACAACGCTTTAGGGGGAGCGTACGTGTGAGGGCGCGGGTTAGGGTCAGCGTACGGGTTAGGATTAGGGGACGGGTGAGGGTCAGGCTTCGGGGAAGGGTTAGGTTTAGGGTTCGGGCTAGGGTTAGGTTTAGGGGACGGGGACGGTTTAGGGTCCAGGAGAGGGTACGACAACGCTTTAGGGGGAGCGTACGTGTGAGGGCGCGGGTTAGTGTCAGCGTACGGGTTAGGATTAGGGGACGGGTGAGGGTCAGGCTTCGGGGAAGGGTTAGGGTTAGGGTTCGGGCTAGGGTTAGTGTTAGGGGACGGGGACGGTTTAGGGTCCAGGTGAGGGTACGACAACGCTATAGGGGGAGCGTACGTGTGAGGGCGCGGGTTAGGGTCAGCGTACGGGTTAGGATTAGGGGACGGGTGAGGGTCAGGCTTCGGGGAAGGGTTAGGGTTAGGGTTCGGGCTAGGGTTAGGGTTAGGGGACGGGGACGGTTTAGGGTCCAGGTGAGGGTACGACAACGCTTTAGGGGGAGCGTACGTGTGAGGGCACGGGTTAGGGTCAGCGTATGGGTTAGGATTAGGGGACGGGTGGGGGTCAGGCTTCGGGGAAGGGTTAGGGTTAGGGTTCGGGCTAGGGTTAGGGTTAGGGCACGGGGACGGCTTAGGGTCCAGGTGAGGGTACGACAACGCTTTAGGGGGAGCGTACGTGTGAGGGCGCGGGTAAGTGTCAGCGTACGGGTTAAGATTAGGGGACGGGTGAGGGTCAGGCTTCGGGGAAGGGTTAGTGTTAGGGTTCGGGCTAGGGTTAGGGTTAGGGGACGGGGACGGTTTAGGGTCCAGGTGAGGGTACGACAACGCTTTAGGGGGAGCGTACGTGTGAGGGCGCGGCTTAGTGTCAGCGTACGGGTTAGGATTAGGGGACGGGTGAGGGTCAGGCTTCGGGGAAGGGTTAGGGTTAGGGTTCGGGCTAGGGTTAGGGTTAGGGGACGGGGACGGTTTAGGGTCCAGGTGAGGGTACGACAACGCTTTAGGGGGAGCGTACGTGTGAGGGCGCGGGTTAGTGTCAGCGTACGGGTTAGGATTAGGGGACGGGTGAGGGTCAGGCTTCGGGGAAGTGTTAGGGTTACGGTTCGGGCTAGGGTTAGGGTTAGGGGACGGGGACGGTTTAGGGTCCAGGTGAGGGTACGACAACGCTTTAGGGGGAGCGTACGTGTGAGGGCGCGGGTTAGTGTCAGCGTACGGGTTAGGATTTGGGGACGGGTGAGGGTCAGGCTTCGGGGAAGGGTTAGGGTTAGGGTTCGGGCTAGGGTTAGGGTTAGGGGACGGGGACGGTTTAGGGTCCAGGTGAGGGTACGACAACGCTTTAGGGGGAGCGTACGTGTGAGGGCGCAGGTTAGCGTTAGCGTACGGGTTAGGATTAGGGGACGGGTGAGGGTAAGGCTTCGGGGAAGGGTTAGGGTTAGGGTTCGGGCTAGGGTTAGGGTTAGGGGACGGGGAAGGTTTAGGGTCCAGGTGAGGGTACGACAATGCTTTAGGGGGAGCGTACGTGTGAGGGTGCGGGTTAGTGTCAGCGTACGGGTTAGGATTAGGGAACGGCTGAGGGTCAGGCTTCGGGGAAGGGTTAGGGTTAGGTTTCGGGCTAGGGTTAGGGTTAGGGGACGGGGACGGTTTAGGGTCCAGGTGAGGGTACGACAACGCTGTAGGGGGAGCGTACGTGTGAGGGCGCGGGTTAGTGTCAGCGTACGGGTTAGGATTAGGGGACGGCTGAGGGTCAGCCTTCGGGGAAGGGTTAGGGTTAGGGTTCGGGCTAGGGTTAGGGTTAGGGGACGGGGACGGTTTAGGGTCCAGGTGAGGGTACGACAACGCTTTAGGGGGAGCGTACGTGTGAGTGCGCGGGTTAGTGTCAGCGTACGGGTTAGGATTAGGGGACGGTTGAGGGTCAGGCTTCGGGGAAGGGTTAGGGTTAGGGTTCGGGCTAGGGTTAGGGTTAGGGGACGGGGACGGTTTAGGGTCCAGGTGAGGGTACGACAACGCTTTAGGGGGAGCGTACGTGTGAGAGCGCGGGTTAGGGTCAGCGTACGGGTTAGGATTAGGGGACGGGTGAGGGTCAGGCTTCGGGGAAGGGTTAGGGTTAGGTTTCGGGCTAGGGTTAGGGTTAGGGGACGGGGACGGTTTAGGGTCCAGGTGAGGGTACGACAACGCTTTAGGGGGAGCGTACGTGTGAGGGCGCGGTTTAGGGTCAGCGTACGGGTTAGGATTAGGGGACGGGTGAGGGTCAGGCTTCGGGGAAGGGTTAGGGTTAGGGTTCGGGCTAGGGTTAGGGTTAGGGGACGGGGACGGTTTAGGGTCCAGGTGAGGGTACGACAACGCTTTAGGGGGAGCGTACGTGTGAGGGCGCGGGTTAGTGTCAGCGTACGGGTTAGGATTAGGGGACGGGTGAGGGTCAGGCTTCGGGGAAGGGTTAGGGTTAGTGTTCGGGCTAGGGTTAGGATTAGAGGACAGGGATGGTTTAGGGTCCAGGAGAGGGTACGACAACGCTTTAGGGGGAGCGTACGTGTGAGGGCGCAGGTTAGGGTCAGCGTACGGGTTAGGATTAGGGGACGGGTGAGGGTCAGGCTTCGGGGAAGGGTTAGGGTTAGGGTTCGGGCTAGGGTTAGTGTTAGGGGACGGGGACGGTTTAGGGTCCAGGTGAGGGTACGACAACGCTTTAGGGGGAGCGTACGTGTGAGGGCGCGGGTTAGGGTCAGCGTACGGGTTAGGATTAGGGGACGGGTGAGGGTCAGGCTTCGGGGAAGGGTTAGGGTTAGGGTTCGGGCTAGGGTTAGGGTTAGGGGACGGGGACGGTTTAGGGTCCAGGTGAGGGTACGACAACGCTTTAGGGGGAGCGTACGTGTGAGGGCACGGGTTAGGGTCAGCGTATGGGTTAGGATTAGGGGACGGGTGAGGGTCAGGCTTCGGGGAAGGGTTAGGGTTAGGGTTCGGGCTAGGGTTAGGGTTAGGGCACGGGGACGGCTTAGGGTCCAGGTGAGGGTACGACAACGCTTTAGGGGGAGCGTACGTGTGAGGGCGCGGGTAAGTGTCAGCGTACGGGTTAAGATTAGGGGACGGGTGAGGGTCAGGCTTCGGGGAAGGGTTAGGGTTAGGGTTCGGGCTAGGGTTAGGGTTAGGGGACGGGGACGGTTTAGGGTCCAGGTGAGGGTACGACAACGCTTTAGGGGGAGCGTACGTGTGAGGGCGCGGGTTAGTGTCAGCGTACGGGTTAGGATTAGGGGACGGGTGAGGGTCAGGCTTCGGGGAAGGGTTAGGGTTAGGGTTCGGGCTAGGGTTAGGGTTAGGGGACGGGGACGGTTTAGGGTCCAGGTGAGGGTACGACAACGCTTTAGAGGGAGCGTACGTGTGAGGGCGCGGGTTAGTGTCAGCGTACGGGTTAGGATTAGGGGACGGGTGAGGGTCAGGCTTCGGGGAAGGGTTAGGGTTAGGGTTCGGGCTAGGGTTAGGGTTAGGGGACGGGGACGGTTTAGGGTCCAGGTGAGGGTACGACAACGCTTTAGGGGGAGCGTACGTGTGAGGGCGCGGGTTAGTGTCAGCGTACGGGTTAGGATTTGGGGACGGGTGAGGGTCAGGCTTCGGGGAAGGGTTAGGGTTAGGGTTCGGGCTAGGGTTAGGGTTAGGGGACGGGGACGGTTTAGGGTCCAGGTGAGGGTACGACAACGCTTTAGGGGGAGCGTACGTGTGAGGGCGCAGGTTAGCGTTAGCGTACGGGTTAGGATTAGGGGACGGGTGAGGGTAAGGCTTCGGGGAAGGGTTAGGGTTAGGGTTCGGGCTAGGGTTAGGGTTAGGGGACGGGGAAGGTTTAGGGTCCAGGTGAGGGTACGACAATGCTTTAGGGGGAGCGTACGTGTGAGGGCGCGGGTTAGTGTCAGCGTACGGGTTAGGATTAGGGAACGGCTGAGGGTCAGGCTTCGGGGAAGGGTTAGGGTTAGGTTTCGGGCTAGGGTTAGGGTTAGGGGACGGGGACGGTTTAGGGTCCAGGTGAGGGTACGACAACGCTGTAGGGGGAGCGTACGTGTGAGGGCGCGGGTTAGTGTCAGCGTACGGGTTAGGATTAGGGGACGGCTGAGGGTCAGCCTTCGGGGAAGGGTTAGGGTTAGGGTTCGGGCTAGGGTTAGGGTTAGGGGACGGGGACGGTTTAGGGTCCAGGTGAGGGTACGACAACGCTTTAGGGGGAGCGTACGTGTGAGTGCGCGGGTTAGTGTCAGCGTACGGGTTAGGATTAGGGGACGGTTGAGGGTCAGGCTTCGGGGAAGGGTTAGGGTTAGGGTTCGGGCTAGGGTTAGGGTTAGGGGACGGGGACGGTTTAGGGTCCAGGTGAGGGTACGACAACGCTTTAGGGGGAGCGTACGTGTGAGAGCGCGGGTTAGGGTCAGCGTACGGGTTAGGATTAGGGGACGGGTGAGGGTCAGGCTTCGGGGAAGGGTTAGGGTTAGGTTTCGGGCTAGGGTTAGGGTTAGGGGACGGGGACGGTTTAGGGTCCAGGTGAGGGTACGACAACGCTTTAGGGGGAGCGTACGTGTGAGGGCGCGGTTTAGGGTCAGCGTACGGGTTAGGATTAGGGGACGGGTGAGGGTCAGGCTTCGGGGAAGGGTTAGGGTTAGGGTTCGGGCTAGGGTTAGGGTTAGGGGACGGGGACGGTTTAGGGTCCAGGTGAGGGTACGACAACGCTTTAGGGGGAGCGTACGTGTGAGGGCGCGGGTTAGTGTCAGCATACGGGTTAGGATTAGGGGACGGGTGAGTGTCAGGCTTCGGGGAAGGGTTAGGGTTAGTGTTCGGGCTAGGGTTAGGTTTAGAGGACAGGGATGGTTTAGGGTCCAGGAGAGGGTACGACAACGCTTTAGGGGGAGCGTACGTGTGAGGGCGCAGGTTAGGGTCAGCGTACGGGTTAGGATTAGGGGACGGGTGAGGGTCAGGCTTCGGGCAAGGGTTAGGGTTAGGGTTCGGGCTAGGGTTAGGGTTAGGGGACGGGGAGGGTTTAGGGTCCAGGTGAGGGTACGACAACGCTTTAGGGGGAGCGTACGTGTGAGGGCGCGGGTTAGGGTCAGCGTACGGGTTAGGATTAGGGGACGGGTGAGGGTCAGGCTTCGGGGAAGGGTTAGGTTTAGGGTTCGGGCTAGGGTTAGGTTTAGGGGACGGGGACGGTTTAGGGTCCAGGAGAGGGTACGACAACGCTTTAGGGGGAGCGTACGTGTGAGGGCGCGGGTGAGTGTCAGCGTACGGGTTAGGATTAGTGGACGGGTGAGGGTCAGGCTTCGGGGAAGGGTTAGGATTAGGGTTCGGGCTAGGGTTAGGTTTAGGGGACGGGGACGGTTTAGGGTCCAGGTGAGGGTACGACAACGCTTTAGGGGGAGCGTACGTGTGAGGGCGCAGGTTAGTGTCAGCGTACGGGTTAGGATTAGGGGACGGGTGAGGGTCAGGCTTCGGGGAAGGGTTAGGGTTAGGGTTCGGGCTAGGGTTAGGGTTAGGGGATGGGGACGGTTTAGGGTCCAGATGAGGGTACGACAACGCTGTAGGGGGAGCGTACGTGTGAGGGCGCGGGTTAGTGTCAGCGTACGGGTTAGGATTAGGGGATGGGTGACGGTCAGTCTTCGGGGAAGGGTTAGGGTTAGGGTTCGGGCTAGGGTTAGGGTTAGGGGACGGGGACGGTTTAGGGTCCAGGTGAGGGTACGACAACGCTTTAGGGGGAGCGTACGTGTGAGGGCGCGGGTTAGTGTCAGCGTACGGGTTAGGATTAGGGGACGGGTGAGGGTCAGGCTTCGGGGAAGGGTTAGGGTTAGGGTTCGGGCTAAGGTTAGGGTTAGGGGACGGGGACGGTTTAGGGTCCAGGTGAGGGTACGACAACGCTGTAGGGGGAGCGTACGTGAGAGGGCGCGGGTTAGTGTCAGCGTTCGGGATAGGATTAGGGGACGCGTGAGGGTCAGGCTTCGGGGAAGTGTTAGGGTTAGGGTTCGGGCTAGGGTTAGGGTTAGGGGACGGGGACGGTTTAGGGTCCAGGTGAGGGTACGACAACGCTTTAGGGGGAGCGTACGTGTGAGGGCGCGGGTTAGTGTCAGCGTACGGGTTAGGATTAGGGGACGGGTGAGGGTCAGGCTTCGGGGAAGGGTTAGGGTTAGGGTTCGGGCTAGGGTTAGGGTTAGGGGACGGGGACGGTTTAGGGTCAAGGTGAGGGTACGACAACGCTGTAGGGGGAGCGTACATGTGAGGGCGCGGGTTAGTGTCAGCGTACGGGTTAGGATTAGGGGACGGGTGAGGGTCAGGCTTCGGGGAAGGGTTAGGGTTAGGGTTCGGGCTAGGGTTAGGGTTAGGGGACGGGGACGGTTTAGGGTCCAGGTGAGGGTACGACAACGCTTTAGGGGGAGCGTACGTGTGAGGGCGCGGGTTAGAGTCAGCGTACGGGTTAGGATTAGGGGACGGGTGAGTGTCAGGCTTCGGGGAAGGGTTAGGGTTAGGGTTCAGGCTAGGGTTAGGGTTAGGGGACGGGGACGGTTTAGGGTCCAGGTGAGGGTACGACAACGCTTTAGGGGGAGCGTACGTGTGAGGGCGCGGGTTAGTGTCAGCGTACGGGTTAGGATATGGGGACGGGTGAGGGTCAGGCTTCGGGGAAGGGTTAGGGTTAGGGTTCGGGCTAGGGTTAGGGTTAGGGGACGGGGGCGGTTTAGGGTCCAGGTGAGGGTACGACAACGCTTTAGGGGGAGCGTACGTGTGAGGGCGCGGGTTAGTGTCAGCGTACGGGTTAGGATTAGGGGACGGGTGAGGGTCAGGCTTCGGGGAAGGTTTAGGGTTAGGGTTCGGGCTAGGGTTAGGGTTAGGGGACGGGGACGGTTTAGGGTCCAGGTGAGGGTACGACAACGCTTTAGGGGGAGCGTACGTGTGAGGGCGCGGGTTAGTGTCAGCGTACGGGTTAGGATTTGGGGACGGGTGAGGGTCAGGCTTCGGGGAAGGGTTAGGGTTAGGGTTCGGGCTAGGTTTAGGGTTAGGGGACGGGGACGGTTTAGGGTCCAGGTGAGGGTACGACAACGCTTTAGGGGGAGCGTACGTGTGAGGGCGCAGGTTAGCGTCAGCGTACGGGTTAGGATTAGGGGACGGGTGAGGGTAAGGCTTCGGGGAAGGGTTAGGGTTAGGGTTCGGGCTAGGGTTAGGGTTAGGGGACGGGGAAGGTTTAGGGTCCAGGTGAGGGTACGACAATGCTTTAGGGGGAGCGTACGTGTGAGGGCGCGGGTTAGTGTCAGCGTACGGGTTAGGATTAGGGAACGGCTGAGGGTCAGGCTTCGGGGAAGGGTTAGGGTTAGGTTTCGGGCTAGGGTTAGGGTTAGGGGACGGGGACGGTTTAGGGTCCAGGTGAGGGTACGACAACGCTGTAGGGGGAGCGTACGTGTGAGGGCGCGGGTTAGTTTCAGCGTACGGGTTAGGATTAGGGGACGGCTGAGGGTCAGCCTTCGGGGAAGGGTTAGGGTTAGGGTTCGGGCTAGGGTTAGGGTTAGGGGACGGGGACGGTTTAGGGTCCAGGTGAGGGTACAACAACGCTTTAGGGGGAGCGTACGTGTGAGTGCGCGGGTTAGTGTCAGCGTACGGGTTAGGATTAGGGGACGGTTGAGGGTCAGGCTTCGGGGAAGGGTTAGGGTTAGGGTTCGGGCTAGGGTTAGGGTTAGGGGACGGGGACGGTTTAGGGTCCAGGTGAGGGTACGACAACGCTTTAGGGGGAGCGTACGTGTGAGAGCGCGGGTTAGGGTCAGCGTACGGGTTAGGATTAGGGGACGGGTGAGGGTCAGGCTTCGGGGAAGGGTTAGGGTTAGGTTTCGGGCTAGGGTTAGGGTTAGGGGACGGGGACGGTTTAGGGTCCAGGTGAGGGTACGACAACGCTTTAGGGGGAGCGTACGTGTGAGGGCGCGGTTTAGGGTCAGCGTACGGGTTAGGATTAGGGGACGGGTGAGGGTCAGGCTTCGGGGAAGGGTTAGGGTTAGGGTTCGGGCTAGGGTTAGGGTTAGGGGACGGGGACGGTTTAGGGTCCAGGTGAGGGTACGACAACGCTTTAGGGGGAGCGTACGTGTGAGGGCGCGGGTTAGTGTCAGCGTACGGGTTAGGATTAGGGGACGGGTGAGGGTCAGGCTTCGGGGAAGGGTTAGGGTTAGTGTTCGGGCTAGGGTTAGGTTTAGGGGACAGGGATGGTTTAGGGTCCAGGAGAGGGTACGACAACGCTTTAGGGGGAGCGTACGTGTGAGGGCGCGGGTTAGGGTCAGCGTACGGGTTAGGATTAGGGGACGGGTGAAGGTCAGGCTTCGGGCAAGGGTTAGGGTTAGGGTTCGGGCTAGGGTTAGGGTTAGGGGACGGGGAGGGTTTAGGGTCCAGGTGAGGGTACGACAACGCTTTAGGGGGAGCGTACGTGTGAGGGTGCGGGTTAGGGTCAGCGTACGGGTTAGGATTAGGGGACGGGTGAGGGTCAGGCTTCGGGGAAGGGTTAGGTTTAGGGTTCGGGCTAGGGTTAGGTTTAGGGGACGGGGACGGTTTAGGGTCCAGGAGAGGGTACGACAACGCTTTAGGGGGAGCGTACGTGTGAGGGCGCGGGTTAGTGTCAGCGTACGGGTTAGGATTAGGGGACGGGTGAGGGTCAGGCTTCGGGGAAGGGTTAGGGTTAGGGTTCGGGCTAGGGTTAGTGTTAGGGGACGGGGACGGTTTAGGGTCCAGGTGAGGGTACGACAACGCTTTAGGGGGAGCGTACGTGTGAGGGCGCGGGTTAGGGTCAGCGTACGGGTTAGGATTAGGGGACGGCTGAGGGTCAGCCTTCGGGGAAGGGTTAGGGTTAGGGTTCGGGCTAGGGTTAGGGTTAGGGGACGGGGACGGTTTAGGGTCCAGGTGAGGGTACGACAACGCTTTAGGGGGAGCGTACGTGTGAGTGCGCGGGTTAGTGTCAGCGTACGGGTTAGGATTAGGGGACGGTTGAGGGTCAGGCTTCGGGGAAGTGTTAGGGTTAGGGTTCGGGCTAGGGTTAGGGTTAGGGGACGGGGACGGTTTAGGGTCCAGGTGAGGGTACGACAACGCTTTAGGGGGAGCGTACGTGTGAGTGCGCGGGTTAGTGTCAGCGTACGGGTTAGGATTAGGGGACGGTTGAGGGTCAGGCTTCGGGGAAGGGTTAGGGTTAGGGTTCGGGCTAGGGTTAGGGTTAGGGGACGGGGACGGTTTAGGGTCCAGGTGAGGGTACGACAACGCTTTAGGGGGAGCGTACGTGTGAGAGCGCGGGTTAGGGTCAGCGTACGGGTTAGGATTAGGGGACGGGTGAGGGTCAGGCTTCGGGGAAGGGTTAGGGTTAGGTTTCGGGCTAGGGTTAGGGTTAGGGGACGGGGACGGTTTAGGGTCCAGGTGAGGGTACGACAACGCTTTAGGGGGAGCGTACGTGTGAGGGCGCGGTTTAGGGTCAGCGTACGGGTTAGGATTAGGGGACGGGTGAGGGTCAGGCTTCGGGGAAGGGTTAGGGTTAGGGTTCGGGCTAGGGTTAGGGTTAGGGGACGGGGACGGTTTAGGGTCCAGGTGAGGGTACGACAACGCTTTAGGGGGAGCGTACGTGTGAGGGCGCGGGTTAGTGTCAGCGTACGGGTCAGGATTAGGGGACGGGTGAGGGTCAGGCTTCGGGGAAGGGTTAGGGTTAGTGTTCGGGCTAGGGTTAGGTTTAGGGGACAGGGATGGTTTAGGGTCCAGGAGAGGGTACGACAACGCTTTAGGGGGAGCGTACGTGTGAGGGCGCGGGTTAGGGTCAGCGTACGGGTTAGGATTAGGGGACGGGTGAGGGTCAGGCTTCGGGCAAGGGTTAGGGTTAGGGTTCGGGCTAGGGTTAGGGTTAGGGGACGGGGAGGGTTTAGGGTGCAGGTGAGGGTACGACAACGCTTTAGGGGGAGCGTACGTGTGAGGGCGCGGGTTAGGGTCAGCGTACGGGTTAGGATTAGGGGACGGGTGAGGGTCAGGCTTCGGGGAAGGGTTAGGTTTAGGGTTCGGGCTAGGGTTAGGTTTAGGGGACGGGGACGGTTTAGGGTCCAGGAGAGGGTACGACAACGCTTTAGGGGGAGCGTACGTGTGAGGGCGCGGGTTAGTGTCAGCGTACGGGTTAGGATTAGGGGACGGGTGAGGGTCAGGCTTCGGGGAAGGGTTAGGGTTAGGGTTCGGGCTAGGGTTAGTGTTAGGGGACGGGGACGGTTTAGGGTCCAGGTGAGGGTACGACAACGCTTTAGGGGGAGCGTACGTGTGAGGGCGCGGGTTAGGGTCAGCGTACGGGTTAGGATTAGGGGACGGGTGAGGGTCAGGCTTCGGGGAAGGGTTAGGGTTAGGGTTCGGGCTAGGGTTAGGGTTAGGGGACGGGGACGGTTTAGGGTCCAGGTGAGGGTACGACAACGCTTTAGGGGGAGCGTACGTGTGAGGGCACGGGTTAGGGTCAGCGTATGGGTTAGGATTAGGGGACGGGTGAGGGTCAGGCTTCGGGGAAGGGTTAGGGTTAGGGTTCGGGCTAGGGTTAGGGTTAGGGCACGGGGACGGCTTAGGGTCCAGGTGAGGGTACGACAACGCTTTAGGGGGAGCGTACGTGTGAGGGCGCGGGTAAGTGTCAGCGTACGGGTTAAGATTAGGGGACGGGTGAGGGTCAGGCTTCGGGGAAGGGTTAGTGTTAGGGTTCGGGCTAGGGTTAGGGTTAGGGGACGGGGACGGTTTAGGGTCCAGGTGAGGGTACGACAACGCTTTAGGGGGAGCGTACGTGTGAGGGCGCGGCTTAGTGTCAGCGTACGGGTTAGGATTAGGGGACGGGTGAGGGTCAGGCTTCGGGGAAGGGTTAGGGTTAGGGTTCGGGCTAGGGTTAGGGTTAGGGGACGGGGACGGTTTAGGGTCCAGGTGAGGGTACGACAACGCTTTAGGGGGAGCGTACGTGTGAGGGCGCGGGTTAGTGTCAGCGTACGGGTTAGGATTAGGGGACGGGTGAGGGTCAGGCTTCGGGGAAGGTTTAGGGTTAGGGTTCGGGCTAGGGTTAGGGTTAGGGGACGGGGACGGTTTAGGGTCCAGGTGAGGGTACGACAACGCTTTAGGGGGAGCGTACGTGTGAGGGCGCGGGTTAGTGTCAGCGTACGGGTTAGGATTAGGGGACGGGTGAGGGTCAGGCTTCGGGGAAGGGTTAGGGTTAGGGTTCGGGCTAGGGTTAGGGTTAGGGGACGGGGACGGTTTAGGGTCCAGGTGAGGGTACGACAACGCTTTAGGGGGAGCGTACGTGTGAGGGCGCGGGTTAGTGTCAGCGTACGGGTTAGGATTAGGGGACGGGTGAGGGTCAGGCTTCGGGGAAGGGTTAGGGTTAGGGTTCGGGCTAGGGTTAGGGTTAGGGGACGGGGACGGTTTAGGGTCCAGGTGAGGGTATGACAACGCTGTAGGGGGAGCGTACGTGTGAGGGCGCGGGTTAGTGTCAGCGTACGGGTTAGGATTAGGGGACGGGTGAGGGTCAGGCTTCGGGGAAGGGTTAGGGTTAGGGTTCGGGCTAGGGTTAGGGTTAGGGGACGGGGACGGTTTAGGGTCCAGGTGCGGGTACGACAACGCTGTAGGGGGAGCGTACGTGTGAGGGCGCGGGTTAGTGTCAGAGTACGGGTTAGGATTAGGGGCCGGGTGAGGGTCTGGCTTCTGGGAAGGGTTAGGGTTAGGGTTCGGGCTAGGGTTAGGGTTAGGGGACGGGGACGGTTTAGGGTCCAGGTGAGGGTACGACAACGCTGTAGGGGGAGCGTACGTGTGAGGGCGCGGGTTAGAGTCAGCGTACGGGTTAGGATTAGGGGACGGGTGAGGGTCAGGCTTCGGGGAAGGGTTAGGGTTAGGGTTCGGGCTAGGGTTAGGGTTAGGGGACGGGGACGGTTTAGGGTCCAGGTGAGGGTACGACAACGCTTTAGGGGGAGCGTATGTGTGAGGGCGCGGGTTAGAGTCAGCGTACGGGTTAGGATTAGGGGACGGGTGAGGGTCAGGCTTCGGGGAAGGGTTAGGGTTAGGGTTCGGGCTAGGGTTAGGATTAGGGGACGGGGACGGTTTAGGGTCCAGGTGAGGGTACGACAACGCATTAGGGGGAGCGTACGTGTGAGGGCGCGGGTTAGTGTCAGCATACGGGTTAGGATTAGGGGACGGGTGAGGGTCAGGCTTCGGGGAAGGGTTAGGGTTAGGGTTAGGGGACGGGGACGGTTTAGGGTCCTAGTGAGGGTACGACAACGCTTTAGGGAGGGCGTACATGTGAGGGCGCGGGTTAGTGTCAGCGTACGCGTTAGGATTAGGGGACGGGTGAGGATCAGGCTTCGGGGAAGGTTTAGGGTTAGGGTTCGGGCTAGGGTTAGGGTTAGGGGACGGGGACGGTTTAGGGTCCAGGTGAGGGTACGACAACGCTTTAGGGGGAGCGTACGTGTGAGGGCGCGGGTTTGTGTCAGCGTACAGGTTAGGATTTGGGGACGGGTGAGGGTCAGGCTTCGGGGAAGGTTTAGGGTTAGGGTTCGGGCTAGGGTTAGGGTTAGGGGACGGGGACGGTTTAGGGTCCAGGTGAGGGTACGACAACGCTTTAGGGGGAGCGTACGTGTGAGGGCGCGGGTTAGTGTCAGCGTACGGGTTAGGATTAGGGGACGGGTGAGGGTCAGGCTTCGGGGAAGGGTTAGGGTTAGGGTTCGGGCTAGGGTTAGGGTTAGGGGACGGGGACGGTTTAGGGTCCAGGTGAGGGTACGACAACGCTGTAGGGGGAGCGTACGTGTGAGGGTGCGGGTTAGTGTCAGCCTACGAGTTAGGATTAGGGGACGGGTGAGGGTCAGGCTTCGGGGAAGGGTTAGGGTTAGGGTTCGGGCTAGGGTTAGGGTTAGGGGACGGGGACGGTTTAGGGTCCAGGTGAGGGTACGACAACGCTGTAGGGGGAGCGTACGTGTGAGGGCGCGGGTTAGTGTCAGCGTACGGGTTAGGATTAGGGGACGGGTGAGGGTCAGGCTTCGCGAAGGGTTAGGGTTAGGGTTCGGGCTAGGGTTAGGGTTAGGGGACGGGGACGGTTTAGGGTCCAGGTGAGGGTACGACAACGCTTTAGGGGGAGCGTACGTGTGAGGGCGCGGGTTAGTGTCAGCGTACGGGTTAGGATTAGGGGACGGGTGAGGGTCAGGCTTCGGGGAAGGGTTAGGGTTAGGGTTCGGGCTAGGGTTAGGGTTAGGGGACGGGGACGGTTTAGGGTCCAGGTGAGGGTACGACAACGCTTTAGGGGGAGCGTACGTGTGAGGGCGCGGGTTAGTGTCAGTGTACGGGTTAGGATTAGGGGACGGGTGAGGGTCAGGCTTCGGGGAATGGTTAGGGTTAGGGTTCGGGCTAGGGTTAGGGTTAGGGGACGGGGACGGTTTAGGGTCCAGGTGAGGGTACGACAACGCTTTAGGGGGAGCGTACGTGTGAGGGCGCGGGTTAGTGTCAGCGTACGCGTTAGGATTAGGGGACGGGTGAGGGTCAGGCTTCGGGGAAGGGTTAGGGTTAGGGTTCGGGCTAGGGTTAGGGTTAGGGGACGGGGACGGTTTAGGGTCCAGGTGAAGGTACGACAACGCTGTAGGGGGAGCGTACGTGTGAGGGCGCGGGTTAGTGTCAGCGTACGGGTTAGGATTAGGGGCCGGGTGAGGGTCAGGCTTCTGGGAAGGGTTAGGGTTAGGGTTCGGGCTAGGGTTAGGGTTAGGGGACGGGGACGGTTTAGGGTCCAGGTGAGGGTACGACAACGCTTTAGGGGGAGCGTACGTGTGAGGGTGCGGGTTAGAGTCAGCGTACGGGTTAGGATTAGGGGACGGGTGAGGGTCAGGCTTCGGGGAAGGGTTAGGGTTAGGGTTCGGGCTAAGGTTAGGGTTAGGGGACGGGGACGGTTTAGGGTCCAGGTGAGGGTACGACAACGCTTTAGGGGGAGCGTACGTGTGAGGGCGCGGGTTAGAGTCAGCGTACGGGTTAGGATTAGGGGACGGGTGAGGGTCAGGCTTCGGGGAAGGGTTAGGGTTAGGGTTCGGGCTAGGGTTAGGGTTAGGGGACGGGGACGGTTTAGGGTCCAGGTGAGGGTACGACAACGCTTTAGGGGGAGCGTACGTGTGAGGGCGCGGGTTAGTGTCAGCGTACGGGTTAGGATTTGGGGACGGGTGAGGGTCAGGCTTCGGGGAAGGGTTAGGGTTAGGGTTCGGGCTAGGGTTAGGGTTAGGGGACGGGGACGGTTTAGGGTCCAGGTGAGGGTACGACAACGCTTTAGGGGGAGCGTACGTGTGAGGGTGCGGGTTAGAGTCAGCGTACGGGTTAGGATTAGGGGACGGGTGAGGGTCAGGCTTCTGGGAAGGGTTAGGGTTAGGGTTCGGGCTAGGGTTAGGGTTAGGGGACGGGGACGGTTTAGGGTCCAGGTGAGGGTACGACAACGCTTTAGGGGGAGCGTACGTGTGAGGGCGCGGGTTAGTGTCAGCGTACGGGTTAGGATTAGGGGACGGGTGAGGGTCAGGCTTCGGGGAAGGTTTAGGGTTAGGGTTCGGGCTAGGGTTAGGGTTAGGGGACGGGGACGGTTTAGGGTCCAGGTGAGGGTACGACAACGCTTTAGGGGGAGCGTACGTGTGAGGGCGCGGGTTAGTGTCAGCGTACGGGTTAGGATTAGGGGACGGGTGAGGGTCAGGCTTCGGGGAAGGGTTAGGGTTAGGGTTCGGGCTAGGGTTAGGGTTAGGGGACGGGGACGGTTTAGGGTCCAGGTGAGAGTACGACAACGCTTTAGGGGGAGCATACGTGTGAGGGCGCGGGTTAGTGTCAGCGTACGGGTTAGGATTAGGGGACGGGTGAGGGTCAGGCTTCGGGGAAGGGTTAGGGTTAGGGTTCGGGCTAGGGTTAGGGTTAGGGGACGGGGACGGTTTAGGGTCAAGGTGAAGGTACGACAACGCTGTAGGGGGAGCGTACGTTCTAGGGCGCGGGTTAGTGTCAGCGTACGGGTTAGGATTAGGGGCCGGGTGAGGGTCAGGCTTCTGGGAAGGGTTAGGGTTAGGGTTCGGGCTAGGGTTAGGGTTAGGGGACGGGGACGGTTTAGGGTCCAGGTGAGGGTACGACAATGCTTTAGGGGGAGCGTACGTGTGAGGGCGCGGGTTAGTGTCAGCGTACGGGTTAGGATTAGGGGACGGGTGAGGGTCAGGCTTCGGGGAAGGGTTAGGGTTAGGGTTCGGGCTAGGGTGAGGGTTAGGGGACGGGGACGGTTTAGGGTCCAGGTGAGGGTACGACAACGCTTTAGGGGGAGCGTACGTGTGAGGGCGCGGGTTAGTGTCAGCGTACGGGTTAGGATTAGGGGACGGGTGAGGGTCAGGCTTCGGGGAAGGGTTAGGGTTAGGGTTCGGGCTAGGGTTAGGGTTAGGGGACGGGGACGGTTTAGGGTCCAGGTGAGGGTACGACAACGCTTTAGGGGGAGCGTACGTGTGAGGGCGCGGGTTAGTGTCAGCGTACGGGTTAGGATTAGGGGACGGGTGAGGGTCAGGCTTCGGGGAAGGGTTAGGGTTAGGGTTCGGGCTAGGGTTAGGGTTAGGGGACGGGGACGGTTTAGGGTCCAGGTGAGGGTATGACAACGCTGTAGGGGGAGCGTACGTGTGAGGGCGCGGGTTAGTGTCAGCGTACGGGTTAGGATTAGGGGACGGGTGAGGGTCAGGCTTCGGGGAAGGGTTAGGGTTAGGGTTCGGGCTAGGGTTAGGGTTAGGGGACGGGGACGGTTTAGGGTCCAGGTGCGGGTACGACAACGCTGTAGGGGGAGCGTACGTGTGAGGGCGCGGGTTAGTGTCAGAGTACGGGTTAGGATTAGGGGCCGGGTGAGGGTCTGGCTTCTGGGAAGGGTTAGGGTTAGGGTTCGGGCTAGGGTTAGGGTTAGGGGACGGGGACGGTTTAGGGTCCAGGTGAGGGTACGACAACGCTGTAGGGGGAGCGTACGTGTGAGGGCGCGGGTTAGAGTCAGCGTACGGGTTAGGATTAGGGGACGGGTGAGGGTCAGGCTTCGGGGAAGGGTTAGGGTTAGGGTTCGGGCTAGGGTTAGGGTTAGGGGACGGGGACGGTTTAGGGTCCAGGTGAGGGTACGACAACGCTTTAGGGGGAGCGTATGTGTGAGGGCGCGGGTTAGAGTCAGCGTACGGGTTAGGATTAGGGGACGGGTGAGGGTCAGGCTTCGGGGAAGGGTTAGGGTTAGGGTTCGGGCTAGGGTTAGGATTAGGGGACGGGGACGGTTTAGGGTCCAGGTGAGGGTACGACAACGCATTAGGGGGAGCGTACGTGTGAGGGCGCGGGTTAGTGTCAGCATACGGGTTAGGATTAGGGGACGGGTGAGGGTCAGGCTTCGGGGAAGGGTTAGGGTTAGGGTTAGGGGACGGGGACGGTTTAGGGTCCTAGTGAGGGTACGACAACGCTTTAGGGAGGGCGTACATGTGAGGGCGCGGGTTAGTGTCAGCGTACGCGTTAGGATTAGGGGACGGGTGAGGATCAGGCTTCGGGGAAGGTTTAGGGTTAGGGTTCGGGCTAGGGTTAGGGTTAGGGGACGGGGACGGTTTAGGGTCCAGGTGAGGGTACGACAACGCTTTAGGGGGAGCGTACGTGTGAGGGCGCGGGTTTGTGTCAGCGTACAGGTTAGGATTTGGGGACGGGTGAGGGTCAGGCTTCGGGGAAGGTTTAGGGTTAGGGTTCGGGCTAGGGTTAGGGTTAGGGGACGGGGACGGTTTAGGGTCCAGGTGAGGGTACGACAACGCTTTAGGGGGAGCGTACGTGTGAGGGCGCGGGTTAGTGTCAGCGTACGGGTTAGGATTAGGGGACGGGTGAGGGTCAGGCTTCGGGGAAGGGTTAGGGTTAGGGTTCGGGCTAGGGTTAGGGTTAGGGGACGGGGACGGTTTAGGGTCCAGGTGAGGGTACGACAACGCTGTAGGGGGAGCGTACGTGTGAGGGTGCGGGTTAGTGTCAGCCTACGAGTTAGGATTAGGGGACGGGTGAGGGTCAGGCTTCGGGGAAGGGTTAGGGTTAGGGTTCGGGCTAGGGTTAGGGTTAGGGGACGGGGACGGTTTAGGGTCCAGGTGAGGGTACGACAACGCTGTAGGGGGAGCGTACGTGTGAGGGCGCGGGTTAGTGTCAGCGTACGGGTTAGGATTAGGGGACGGGTGAGGGTCAGGCTTCGCGAAGGGTTAGGGTTAGGGTTCGGGCTAGGGTTAGGGTTAGGGGACGGGGACGGTTTAGGGTCCAGGTGAGGGTACGACAACGCTTTAGGGGGAGCGTACGTGTGAGGGCGCGGGTTAGTGTCAGCGTACGGGTTAGGATTAGGGGACGGGTGAGGGTCAGGCTTCGGGGAAGGGTTAGGGTTAGGGTTCGGGCTAGGGTTAGGGTTAGGGGACGGGGACGGTTTAGGGTCCAGGTGAGGGTACGATAACGCTTTAGGGGGAGCGTACGTGTGAGGGCGCGGGTTAGTGTCAGTGTACGGGTTAGGATTAGGGGACGGGTGAGGGTCAGGCTTCGGGGAAGGGTTAGGGTTAGGGTTCGGGCTAGGGTTAGGGTTAGGGGACGGGGACGGTTTAGGGTCCAGGTGAGGGTACGACAACGCTTTAGGGGGAGCGTACGTGTGAGGGCGCGGGTTAGTGTCAGCGTACGCGTTAGGATTAGGGGACGGGTGAGGGTCAGGCTTCGGGGAAGGGTTAGGGTTAGGGTTCGGGCTAGGGTTAGGGTTAGGGGACGGGGACGGTTTAGGGTCCAGGTGAAGGTACGACAACGCTGTAGGGGGAGCGTACGTGTGAGGGCGCGGGTTAGTGTCAGCGTACGGGTTAGGATTAGGGGCCGGGTGAGGGTCAGGCTTCGGGGAAGGGTTAGGGTTAGGGTTCGGGCTAGGGTTAGGGTTAGGGGACGGGGACGGTTTAGGGTCCAGGTGAGGGTACGACAACGCTTTAGGGGGAGCGTACGTGTGAGGGTGCGGGTTAGAGTCAGCGTACGGGTTAGGATTAGGGGACGGGTGAGGGTCAGGCTTCGGGGAAGGGTTAGGGTTAGGGTTCGGGCTAAGGTTAGGGTTAGGGGACGGGGACGGTTTAGGGTCCAGGTGAGGGTACGACAACGCTTTAGGGGGAGCGTACGTGTGAGGGCGCGGGTTAGAGTCAGCGTACGGGTTAGGATTAGGGGAAGGGTGAGGGTCAGGCTTCGGGGAAGGGTTAGGGTTAGGGTTCGGGCTAGGGTTAGGGTTAGGGGACGGGGACGGTTTAGGGTCCAGGTGAGGGTACGACAACGCTTTAGGGGGAGCGTACATGTGAGGGCGCGGGTTAGTGTCAGCGTACGGGTTAGGATTTGGGGACGGGTGAGGGTCAGGCTTCGGGGAAGGGTTAGGGTTAGGGTTCGGGCTAGGGTTAGGGTTAGGGGACGGGGACGGTTTAGGGTCCAGGTGAGGGTACGACAACGCTTTAGGGGGAGCGTACGTGTGAGGGTGCGGGTTAGAGTCAGCGTACGGGTTAGGATTAGGGGACGGGTGAGGGTCAGGCTTCTGGGAAGGGTTAGGGTTAGGGTTCGGGCTAGGGTTAGGGTTAGGGGACGGGGACGGTTTAGGGTCCAGGTGAGGGTACGACAACGCTTTAGGGGGAGCGTACGTGTGAGGGCGCGGGTTAGTGTCAGCGTACGGGTTAGGATTAGGGGACGGGTGAGGGTCAGGATTCGGGGAAGGGTTAGGGTTAGGGTTCGGGCTAGGGTTAGGGTTAGGGGACGGGGACGGTTTAGGGTCCAGGTGAGGGTACGACAACGCTTTAGGGGGAGCGTACGTGTGAGGGCGCGGGTTAGTGTCAGCGTACGGGTTAGGATTAGGGGACGGGTGAGGGTCAGGCTTCGGGGAAGGGTTAGGGTTAGGGTTCGGGCTAGGGTTAGGGTTAGGGGACGGGGACGGTTTAGGGTCCAGGTGAGAGTACGACAACGCTTTAGGGGGAGCATACGTGTGAGGGCGCGGGTTAGTGTCAGCGTACGGGTTAGGATTAGGGGACGGGTGAGGGTCAGGCTTCGGGGAAGGGTTAGGGTTAGGGTTCGGGCTAGGGTTAGGGTTAGGGGACGGGGACGGTTTAGGGTCAAGGTGAAGGTACGACAATGCTGTAGGGGGAGCGTACGTGTGAGGGCGCGGGTTAGTGTCAGCGTACGGGTTAGGATTAGGGGACGGGTGAGGGTCAGGCTTCGGGGAAGGGTTAGGGTTAGGGTTCGGGCTAGGGTTAGTGTTAGGGGACGGGGACGGTTTAGGGTCCAGGTGAGGGTACGACAACGCTTTAGGGGGAGCGTACGTGTGAGGGCGCGGGTTAGGGTCAGCGTACGGGTTAGGATTAGGGGACGGCTGAGGGTCAGCCTTCGGGGAAGGGTTAGGGTTAGGGTTCGGGCTAGGGTTAGGGTTAGGGGACGGGGACGGTTTAGGGTCCAGGTGAGGGTACGACAACGCTTTAGGGGGAGCGTACGTGTGAGTGCGCGGGTTAGTGTCAGCGTACGGGTTAGGATTAGGGGACGGTTGAGGGTCAGGCTTCGGGGAAGTGTTAGGGTTAGGGTTCGGGCTAGGGTTAGGGTTAGGGGACGGGGACGGTTTAGGGTCCAGGTGAGGGTACGACAACGCTTTAGGGGGAGCGTACGTGTGAGTGCGCGGGTTAGTGTCAGCGTACGGGTTAGGATTAGGGGACGGTTGAGGGTCAGGCTTCGGGGAAGGGTTAGGGTTAGGGTTCGGGCTAGGGTTAGGGTTAGGGGACGGGGACGGTTTAGGGTCCAGGTGAGGGTACGACAACGCTTTAGGGGGAGCGTACGTGTGAGAGCGCGGGTTAGGGTCAGCGTACGGGTTAGGATTAGGGGACGGGTGAGGGTCAGGCTTCGGGGAAGGGTTAGGGTTAGGTTTCGGGCTAGGTTTAGGGTTAGGGGACGGGGACGGTTTAGGGTCCAGGTGAGGGTACGACAACGCTTTAGGGGGAGCGTACGTGTGAGGGCGCGGTTTAGGGTCAGCGTACGGGTTAGGATTAGGGGACGGGTGAGGGTCAGGCTTCGGGGAAGGGTTAGGGTTAGGGTTCGGGCTAGGGTTAGGGTTAGGGGACGGGGACGGTTTAGGGTCCAGGTGAGGGTACGACAACGCTTTAGGGGGAGCGTACGTGTGAGGGCGCGGGTTAGTGTCAGCGTACGGGTCAGGATTAGGGGACGGGTGAGGGTCAGGCTTCGGGGAAGGGTTAGGGTTAGTGTTCGGGCTAGGGTTAGGTTTAGGGGACAGGGATGGTTTAGGGTCCAGGAGAGGGTACGACAACGCTTTAGGGGGAGCGTACGTGTGAGGGCGCGGGTTAGGGTCAGCGTACGGGTTAGGATTAGGGGACGGGTGAGGGTCAGGCTTCGGGCAAGGGTTAGGGTTAGGGTTCGGGCTAGGGTTAGGGTTAGGGGACGGGGAGGGTTTAGGGTGCAGGTGAGGGTACGACAACGCTTTAGGGGGAGCGTACGTGTGAGGGCGCGGGTTAGGGTCAGCGTACGGGTTAGGATTAGGGGACGGGTGAGGGTCAGGCTTCGGGGAAGGGTTAGGTTTAGGGTTCGGGCTAGGGTTAGGTTTAGGGGACGGGGACGGTTTAGGGTCCAGGAGAGGGTACGACAACGCTTTAGGGGGAGCGTACGTGTGAGGGCGCGGGTTAGTGTCAGCGTACGGGTTAGGATTAGGGGACGGGTGAGGGTCAGGCTTCGGGGAAGGGTTAGGGTTAGGGTTCGGGCTAGGGTTAGTGTTAGGGGACGGGGACGGTTTAGGGTCCAGGTGAGGGTACGACAACGCTTTAGGGGGAGCGTACGTGTGAGGGCGCGGGTTAGGGTCAGCGTACGGGTTAGGATTAGGGGACGGGTGAGGGTCAGGCTTCGGGGAAGGGTTAGGGTTAGGGTTCGGGCTAGGGTTAGGGTTAGGGGACGGGGACGGTTTAGGGTCCAGGTGAGGGTACGACAACGCTTTAGGGGGAGCGTACGTGTGAGGGCACGGGTTAGGGTCAGCGTATGGGTTAGGATTAGGGGACGGGTGAGGGTCAGGCTTCGGGGAAGGGTTAGGGTTAGGGTTCGGGCTAGGGTTAGGGTTAGGGCACGGGGACGGCTTAGGGTCCAGGTGAGGGTACGACAACGCTTTAGGGGGAGCGTACGTGTGAGGGCGCGGGTAAGTGTCAGCGTACGGGTTAAGATTAGGGGACGGGTGAGGGTCAGGCTTCGGGGAAGGGTTAGTGTTAGGGTTCGGGCTAGGGTTAGGGTTAGGGGACGGGGACGGTTTAGGGTCCAGGTGAGGGTACGACAACGCTTTAGGGGGAGCGTACGTGTGAGGGCGCGGCTTAGTGTCAGCGTACGGGTTAGGATTAGGGGACGGGTGAGGGTCAGGCTTCGGGGAAGGGTTAGGGTTAGGGTTCGGGCTAGGGTTAGGGTTAGGGGACGGGGACGGTTTAGGGTCCAGGTGAGGGTACGACAACGCTTTAGGGGGAGCGTACGTGTGAGGGCGCGGGTTAGTGTCAGCGTACGGGTTAGGATTAGGGGACGGGTGAGGGTCAGGCTTCGGGGAAGGTTTAGGGTTAGGGTTCGGGCTAGGGTTAGGGTTAGGGGACGGGGACGGTTTAGGGTCCAGGTGAGGGTACGACAACGCTTTAGGGGGAGCGTACGTGTGAGGGCGCGGGTTAGTGTCAGCGTACGGGTTAGGATTAGGGGACGGGTGAGGGTCAGGCTTCGGGGAAGGGTTAGGGTTAGGGTTCGGGCTAGGGTTAGGGTTAGGGGACGGGGACGGTTTAGGGTCCAGGTGAGGGTACGACAACGCTTTAGGGGGAGCGTACGTGTGAGGGCGCGGGTTAGTGTCAGCGTACGGGTTAGGATTAGGGGACGGGTGAGGGTCAGGCTTCGGGGAAGGGTTAGGGTTAGGGTTCGGGCTAGGGTTAGGGTTAGGGGACGGGGACGGTTTAGGGTCCAGGTGAGGGTATGACAACGCTGTAGGGGGAGCGTACGTGTGAGGGCGCGGGTTAGTGTCAGCGTACGGGTTAGGATTAGGGGACGGGTGAGGGTCAGGCTTCGGGGAAGGGTTAGGGTTAGGGTTCGGGCTAGGGTTAGGGTTAGGGGACGGGGACGGTTTAGGGTCCAGGTGCGGGTACGACAACGCTGTAGGGGGAGCGTACGTGTGAGGGCGCGGGTTAGTGTCAGCGTACGGGTTAGGATTAGGGGACGGGTGAGGGTCAGGCTTCGGGGAAGGGTTAGGGTTAGGGTTCGGGCTAGGGTTAGGGTTAGGGGACGGGGACGGTTTAGGGTCCAGGTGAGGGTACGACAACGCTGTAGGGGGAGCGTACGTGTGAGGGTGCGGGTTAGTGTCAGCCTACGAGTTAGGATTAGGGGACGGGTGAGGGTCAGGCTTCGGGGAAGGGTTAGGGTTAGGGTTCGGGCTAGGGTTAGGGTTAGGGGACGGGGACGGTTTAGGGTCCAGGTGAGGGTACGACAACGCTGTAGGGGGAGCGTACGTGTGAGGGCGCGGGTTAGTGTCAGCGTACGGGTTAGGATTAGGGGACGGGTGAGGGTCAGGCTTCGCGAAGGGTTAGGGTTAGGGTTCGGGCTAGGGTTAGGGTTAGGGGACGGGGACGGTTTAGGGTCCAGGTGAGGGTACGACAACGCTTTAGGGGGAGCGTACGTGTGAGGGCGCGGGTTAGTGTCAGCGTACGGGTTAGGATTAGGGGACGGGTGAGGGTCAGGCTTCGGGGAAGGGTTAGGGTTAGGGTTCGGGCTAGGGTTAGGGTTAGGGGACGGGGACGGTTTAGGGTCCAGGTGAGGGTACGACAACGCTTTAGGGGGAGCGTACGTGTGAGGGCGCGGGTTAGTGTCAGTGTACGGGTTAGGATTAGGGGACGGGTGAGGGTCAGGCTTCGGGGAATGGTTAGGGTTAGGGTTCGGGCTAGGGTTAGGGTTAGGGGACGGGGACGGTTTAGGGTCCAGGTGAGGGTACGACAACGCTTTAGGGGGAGCGTACGTGTGAGGGCGCGGGTTAGTGTCAGCGTACGCGTTAGGATTAGGGGACGGGTGAGGGTCAGGCTTCGGGGAAGGGTTAGGGTTAGGGTTCGGGCTAGGGTTAGGGTTAGGGGACGGGGACGGTTTAGGGTCCAGGTGAAGGTACGACAACGCTGTAGGGGGAGCGTACGTGTGAGGGCGCGGGTTAGTGTCAGCGTACGGGTTAGGATTAGGGGCCGGGTGAGGGTCAGGCTTCTGGGAAGGGTTAGGGTTAGGGTTCGGGCTAGGGTTAGGGTTAGGGGACGGGGACGGTTTAGGGTCCAGGTGAGGGTACGACAACGCTTTAGGGGGAGCGTACGTGTGAGGGTGCGGGTTAGAGTCAGCGTACGGGTTAGGATTAGGGGACGGGTGAGGGTCAGGCTTCGGGGAAGGGTTAGGGTTAGGGTTCGGGCTAAGGTTAGGGTTAGGGGACGGGGACGGTTTAGGGTCCAGGTGAGGGTACGACAACGCTTTAGGGGGAGCGTACGTGTGAGGGCGCGGGTTAGAGTCAGCGTACGGGTTAGGATTAGGGGACGGGTGAGGGTCAGGCTTCGGGGAAGGGTTAGGGTTAGGGTTCGGGCTAGGGTTAGGGTTAGGGGACGGGGACGGTTTAGGGTCCAGGTGAGGGTACGACAACGCTTTAGGGGGAGCGTACGTGTGAGGGCGCGGGTTAGTGTCAGCGTACGGGTTAGGATTTGGGGACGGGTGAGGGTCAGGCTTCGGGGAAGGGTTAGGGTTAGGGTTCGGGCTAGGGTTAGGGTTAGGGGACGGGGACGGTTTAGGGTCCAGGTGAGGGTACGACAACGCTTTAGGGGGAGCGTACGTGTGAGGGTGCGGGTTAGAGTCAGCGTACGGGTTAGGATTAGGGGACGGGTGAGGGTCAGGCTTCTGGGAAGGGTTAGGGTTAGGGTTCGGGCTAGGGTTAGGGTTAGGGGACGGGGACGGTTTAGGGTCCAGGTGAGGGTACGACAACGCTTTAGGGGGAGCGTACGTGTGAGGGCGCGGGTTAGTGTCAGCGTACGGGTTAGGATTAGGGGACGGGTGAGGGTCAGGCTTCGGGGAAGGTTTAGGGTTAGGGTTCGGGCTAGGGTTAGGGTTAGGGGACGGGGACGGTTTAGGGTCCAGGTGAGGGTACGACAACGCTTTAGGGGGAGCGTACGTGTGAGGGCGCGGGTTAGTGTCAGCGTACGGGTTAGGATTAGGGGACGGGTGAGGGTCAGGCTTCGGGGAAGGGTTAGGGTTAGGGTTCGGGCTAGGGTTAGGGTTAGGGGACGGGGACGGTTTAGGGTCCAGGTGAGAGTACGACAACGCTTTAGGGGGAGCATACGTGTGAGGGCGCGGGTTAGTGTCAGCGTACGGGTTAGGATTAGGGGACGGGTGAGGGTCAGGCTTCGGGGAAGGGTTAGGGTTAGGGTTCGGGCTAGGGTTAGGGTTAGGGGACGGGGACGGTTTAGGGTCAAGGTGAAGGTACGACAACGCTGTAGGGGGAGCGTACGTTCTAGGGCGCGGGTTAGTGTCAGCGTACGGGTTAGGATTAGGGGCCGGGTGAGGGTCAGGCTTCTGGGAAGGGTTAGGGTTAGGGTTCGGGCTAGGGTTAGGGTTAGGGGACGGGGACGGTTTAGGGTCCAGGTGAGGGTACGACAATGCTTTAGGGGGAGCGTACGTGTGAGGGCGCGGGTTAGTGTCAGCGTACGGGTTAGGATTAGGGGACGGGTGAGGGTCAGGCTTCGGGGAAGGGTTAGGGTTAGGGTTCGGGCTAGGGTGAGGGTTAGGGGACGGGGACGGTTTAGGGTCCAGGTGAGGGTACGACAACGCTTTAGGGGGAGCGTACGTGTGAGGGCGCGGGTTAGTGTCAGCGTACGGGTTAGGATTAGGGGACGGGTGAGGGTCAGGCTTCGGGGAAGGGTTAGGGTTAGGGTTCGGGCTAGGGTTAGGGTTAGGGGACGGGGACGGTTTAGGGTCCAGGTGAGGGTACGACAACGCTTTAGGGGGAGCGTACGTGTGAGGGCGCGGGTTAGTGTCAGCGTACGGGTTAGGATTAGGGGACGGGTGAGGGTCAGGCTTCGGGGAAGGGTTAGGGTTAGGGTTCGGGCTAGGGTTAGGGTTAGGGGACGGGGACGGTTTAGGGTCCAGGTGAGGGTATGACAACGCTGTAGGGGGAGCGTACGTGTGAGGGCGCGGGTTAGTGTCAGCGTACGGGTTAGGATTAGGGGACGGGTGAGGGTCAGGCTTCGGGGAAGGGTTAGGGTTAGGGTTCGGGCTAGGGTTAGGGTTAGGGGATGGGGACGGTTTAGGGTCCAGGTGCGGGTACGACAACGCTGTAGGGGGAGCGTACGTGTGAGGGCGCGGGTTAGTGTCAGAGTACGGGTTAGGATTAGGGGCCGGGTGAGGGTCTGGCTTCTGGGAATGGTTAGGGTTAGGGTTCGGGCTAGGGTTAGGGTTAGGGGACGGGGACGGTTTAGGGTCCAGGTGAGGGTACGACAACGCTGTAGGGGGAGCGTACGTGTGAGGGCGCGGGTTAGAGTCAGCGTACGGGTTAGGATTAGGGGACGGGTGAGGGTCAGGCTTCGGGGAAGGGTTAGGGTTAGGGTTCGGGCTAGGGTTAGGGCTAGGGGACGGGGACGGTTTAGGGTCCAGGTGAGGGTACGACAACGCTTTAGGGGGAGCGTATGTGTGAGGGCGCGGGTTAGAGTCAGCGTACGGGTTAGGATTAGGGGACGGGTGAGGGTCAGGCTTCGGGGAAGGGTTAGGGTTAGGGTTCGGGCTAGGGTTAGGATTAGGGGACGGGGACGGTTTAGGGTCCAGGTGAGGGTACGACAACGCATTAGGGGGAGCGTACGTGTGAGGGCGCGGGTTAGTGTCAGCATACGGGTTAGGATTAGGGGACGGGTGAGGGTCAGGCTTCGGGGAAGGGTTAGGGTTAGGGTTAGGGGACGGGGACGGTTTAGGGTCCTAGTGAGGGTACGACAACGCTTTAGGGAGGGCGTACATGTGAGGGCGCGGGTTAGTGTCAGCGTACGCGTTAGGATTAGGGGACGGGTGAGGATCAGGCTTCGGGGAAGGTTTAGGGTTAGGGTTCGGGCTAGGGTTAGGGTTAGGGGACGGGGACGGTTTAGGGTCCAGGTGAGGGTACGACAACGCTTTAGGGGGAGCGTACGTGTGAGGGCGCGGGTTTGTGTCAGCGTACAGGTTAGGATTTGGGGACGGGTGAGGGTCAGGCTTCGGGGAAGGTTTAGGGTTAGGGTTCGGGCTAGGGTTAGGGTTAGGGGACGGGGACGGTTTAGGGTCCAGGTGAGGGTACGACAACGCTTTAGGGGGAGCGTACGTGTGAGGGCGCGGGTTAGTGTCAGCGTACGGGTTAGGATTAGGGGACGGGTGAGGGTCAGGCTTCGGGGAAGGGTTAGGGTTAGGGTTCGGGCTAGGGTTAGGGTTAGGGGACGGGGACGGTTTAGGGTCCAGGTGAGGGTACGACAACGCTGTAGGGGGAGCGTACGTGTGAGGGTGCGGGTTAGTGTCAGCCTACGAGTTAGGATTAGGGGACGGGTGAGGGTCAGGCTTCGGGGAAGGGTTAGGGTTAGGGTTCGGGCTAGGGTTAGGGTTAGGGGACGGGGACGGTTTAGGGTCCAGGTGAGGGTACGACAACGCTGTAGGGGGAGCGTACGTGTGAGGGCGCGGGTTAGTGTCAGCGTACGGGTTAGGATTAGGGGACGGGTGAGGGTCAGGCTTCGCGAAGGGTTAGGGTTAGGGTTCGGGCTAGGGTTAGGGTTAGGGGACGGGGACGGTTTAGGGTCCAGGTGAGGGTACGACAACGCTTTAGGGTGAGCGTACGTGTGAGGGCGCGGGTTAGTGTCAGCGTACGGGTTAGGATTAGGGGACGGGTGAGGGTCAGGCTTCGGGGAAGGGTTAGGGTTAGGGTTCGGGCTAGGGTTAGGGTTAGGGGACGGGGACGGTTTAGGGTCCAGGTGAGGGTACGATAACGCTTTAGGGGGAGCGTACGTGTGAGGGCGCGGGTTAGTGTCAGTGTACGGGTTAGGATTAGGGGACGGGTGAGGGTCAGGCTTCGGGGAAGGGTTAGGGTTAGGGTTCGGGCTAGGGTTAGGGTTAGGGGACGGGGACGGTTTAGGGTCCAGGTGAGGGTACGACAACGCTTTAGGGGGAGCGTACGTGTGAGGGCGCGGGTTAGTGTCAGCGTACGCGTTAGGATTAGGGGACGGGTGAGGGTCAGGCTTCGGGGAAGGGTTAGGGTTAGGGTTCGGGCTAGGGTTAGGGTTAGGGGACGGGGACGGTTTAGGGTCCAGGTGAAGGTACGACAACGCTGTAGGGGGAGCGTACGTGTGAGGGCGCGGGTTAGTGTCAGCGTACGGGTTAGGATTAGGGGCCGGGTGAGGGTCAGGCTTCTGGGAAGGGTTAGGGTTAGGGTTCGGGCTAGGGTTAGGGTTAGGGGACGGGGACGGTTTAGGGTCCAGGTGAGGGTACGACAACGCTTTAGGGGGAGCGTACGTGTGAGGGTGCGGGTTAGAGTCAGCGTACGGGTTAGGATTAGGGGACGGGTGAGGGTCAGGCTTCGGGGAAGGGTTAGGGTTAGGGTTCGGGCTAAGGTTAGGGTTAGGGGACGGGGACGGTTTAGGGTCCAGGTGAGGGTACGACAACGCTTTAGGGGGAGCGTACGTGTGAGGGCGCGGGTTAGAGTCAGCGTACGGGTTAGGATTAGGGGAAGGGTGAGGGTCAGGCTTCGGGGAAGGGTTAGGGTTAGGGTTCGGGCTAGGGTTAGGGTTAGGGGACGGGGACGGTTTAGGGTCCAGGTGAGGGTACGACAACGCTTTAGGGGGAGCGTACATGTGAGGGCGCGGGTTAGTGTCAGCGTACGGGTTAGGATTAGGGGACGGGTGAGGGTCAGGCTTCGGGGAAGGGTTAGGGTTAGGGTTCGGGCTAGGGTTAGGGTTAGGGGACGGGGACGGTTTAGGGTCCAGGTGAGGGTACGACAACGCTTTAGGGGGAGCGTACGTGTGAGGGTGCGGGTTAGAGTCAGCGTACGGGTTAGGATTAGGGGACGGGTGAGGGTCAGGCTTCTGGGAAGGGTTAGGGTTAGGGTTCGGGCTAGGGTTAGGGTTAGGGGACGGGGACGGTTTAGGGTCCAGGTGAGGGTACGACAACGCTTTAGGGGGAGCGTACGTGTGAGGGCGCGGGTTAGTGTCAGCGTACGGGTTAGGATTAGGGGACGGGTGAGGGTCAGGATTCGGGGAAGGGTTAGGGTTAGGGTTCGGGCTAGGGTTAGGGTTAGGGGACGGGGACGGTTTAGGGTCCAGGTGAGGGTACGACAACGCTTTAGGGGGAGCGTACGTGTGAGGGCGCGGGTTAGTGTCAGCGTACGGGTTAGGATTAGGGGACGGGTGAGGGTCAGGCTTCGGGGAAGGGTTAGGGTTAGGGTTCGGGCTAGGGTTAGGGTTAGGGGACGGGGACGGTTTAGGGTCCAGGTGAGAGTACGACAACGCTTTAGGGGGAGCATACGTGTGAGGGCGCGGGTTAGTGTCAGCGTACGGGTTAGGATTAGGGGACGGGTGAGGGTCAGGCTTCGGGGAAGGGTTAGGGTTAGGGTTCGGGCTAGGGTTAGGGTTAGGGGACGGGGACGGTTTAGGGTCAAGGTGAAGGTACGACAATGCTGTAGGGGGAGCGTACGTGTGAGGGCGCGGGTTAGTGTCAGCGTACGGGTTAGGATTAGGGGCCGGGTGAGGGTCAGGCTTCTGGGAAGGGTTAGGGTTAGGGTTCGGGCTAGGGTTAGGGTTAGGGGACGGGGACGGTTTAGGGTCCAGGTGAGGGTACGACAACGCTTTAGGGGGAGCGTACGTGTGAGGGTGCGGGTTAGAGTCAGCGTACGGGTTAGGATTAGGAGACGGGTGAGGGTCAGGTTTCGGGGAAGGGTTAGGGTTAGGGTTCGGGCTAAGGTTAGGGTTAGGGGACGGGGACGGTTTAGGGTCCAGGTGAGGGTACGACAACGCTTTAGGGGGAGCGTACGTGTGAGGGCGCGGGTTAGAGTCAGCGTACGGGTTAGGATTAGGGGACGGGTGAGGGTCAGGCTTCGGGGAAGTGTTAGGGTTAGGGTTCGGGCTAGGGTTAGGGTTAGGGGACGGGGACGGTTTAGGGTCCAGGTGAGGGTACGACAACGCTTTAGGGGGAGCGTACGTGTGAGGGCGCGGGTTAGTGTCAGCGTACGGGTTAGGATTTGGGGACGGGTGAGGTTCAGGCTTCGGGGAAGGGTTAGGGTTAGGGTTCGGGCTAGGGTTAGGGTTAGGGGACGGGGACGGTTTAGGGTCCAGGTGAGGGTACGACAACGCTTTAGGGGGAGCGTACGTGTGAGGGCGCGGGTTAGTGTCAGCGTACGGGTTAGGATTAGGGGCCGGGTGAGGGTCAGGCTTCGGGGAAGGGTTAGGGTTAAGGTTCGGGCTAGGGTTAGGGTTAGGGGACGGGGACGGTTTAGGGTCCAGGTGAGGGTACGACAACGCTTTAGGGAGAGCGTACATGTGAGGGCGCGGGTTAGTGTCAGCGTACGCGTTAGGATTAGGGGACGGGTGAGGATCAGGCTTTGGGGAAGGGTTAGGGTTAGGGTTCGGGCTAGGGTTAGGGTTAGGGGACGGGGACGGTTTAGGGCCCAGGTGAGGGTACGACAACGCTTTAGGGGGAGCGTACGTGTGAGGGCGCGGGTTAGTGTCAGCGTACGGGTTAGGATTTGGGGACGGGTGAGGGTCAGGCTTCGGGGAAGGGTTAGGGTTAGGGTTCGGGTTAGGGTTAGGGTTAGGGGACGGGGACGGTTTAGGGTCCAGGTGAGGGTACGACAACGCTTTAGGGGGAGCGTACGTGTGAGGGCGCGGGTTAGTGTCAGCGTACGGGTTAGGATTTGGGGACGGGTGAGGGTCAGGCTTCGGGGAAGGGTTAGGGTTAGGGTTCGGGCTAGGGTTAGGGTTAGGGGACGGGGACGGTTTAGGGTCCAGGTGAGGGTACGACAACGCTTTAGGGGGAGCGTACGTGTGAGGGCGCAGGTTAGCGTTAGCGTACGGGTTAGGATTAGGGGACGGGTGAGGGTAAGGCTTTGGGGAAGGGTTAGGGTTAGGGTTCGGGCTAGGGTTAGGGTTAGGGGACGGGGAAGGTTTAGGGTCCAGGTGAGGGTACGACAATGCTTTAGGGGGAGCGTACGTGTGAGGGCGCGGGTTAGTGTCAGCGTACGGGTTAGGATTAGGGAACGGCTGAGGGTCAGGCTTCGGGGAAGGGTTAGGGTTAGGTTTCGGGCTAGGGTTAGGGTTAGGGGACGGGGACGGTTTAGGGTCCAGGTGAGGGTACGACAACGCTGTAGGGTGAGCGTACGTGTGAGGGCGCGGGTTAGTGTCAGCGTACGGGTTAGGATTAGGGGACGGCTGAGGGTCAGCCTTCGGGGAAGGGTTAGGGTTAGGGTTCGGGCTAGGGTTAGGGTTAGGGGACGGGGACGGTTTAGGGTCCAGGTGAGGGTACGACAACGCTTTAGGGGGAGCGTACGTGTGAGTGCGCAGGTTAGTGTCAGCGTACGGGTTAGGATTAGGGGACGGTTGAGGGTCAGGCTTCGGGGAAGGGTTAGGGTTAGGGTTCGGGCTAGGGTTAGGGTTAGGGGACGGGGACGGTTTAGGGTCCAGGTGAGGGTACGACAACGCTTTAGGGGGAGCGTACGTATGAGAGCGCGCGTTAGGGTCAGCGTACGGGTTAGGATTAGGGGACGGGTGAGGGTCAGGCTTCGGGGAAGGGTTAGGGTTAGGTTTCGGGCTAGGGTTAGGGATAGGGGACGGGGACGGTTTAGGGTCCAGGTGAGGGTACGACAACGCTTTAGGGGGAGCGTACGTGTGAGGGCGCGGTTTAGGGTCAGCGTACGGGTTAGGATTAGGGGACGGGTGAGGGTCAGGCTTCGGGGAAGGGTTAGGGTTAGGGTTCGGGCTAGGGTTAGGGTTAGGGGACGGGGACGGTTTAGGGTCCAGGTGAGGGTACGACAACGCTTTAGGGGGAGCGTACGTGTGAGGGCGCGGGTTAGTGTCAGCGTACGGGTTAGGATTAGGGGACGGGTGAGGGTCAGGCTTCGGGGAAGGGTTAGGGTTAGTGTTCGGGCTAGGGTTAGGTTTAGGGGACAGGGATGGTTTAGGGTCCAGGAGAGGGTACGACAACGCTTTAGGGGGAGCGTACGTGTGAGGCCGCGGGTTAGGGTCAGCGTACGAGTTAGGATTAGGGGACGGGTGAGGGTCAGGCTTCGGGGAAGGGTTAGGGTTAGGGTTCGGGCTAGGGTTAGGGTTAGGGCACGGGGACGGTTTAGGGTCCAGGTGAGGGTATGACAACGCTGTAGGGGGAGCGTACGTGTGAGGGCGCGGGTTAGTGTCAGCGTACGGGTTAGGATTAGGGGACGGGTGAGGGTCAGGCTTCGGGGAAGGGTTAGGGTTAGGGTTCGGGCTAGGGTTAGGGTTAGGGGACGGGGACGGTTTAGGGTCCAGGTGCGGGTACGACAACGCTGTAGGGGGAGCGTACGTGTGAGGGCGCGGGTTAGTGTCAGAGTACGGGTTAGGATTAGGGGCCGGGTGAGGGTCTGGCTTCTGGGAAGGGTTAGGGTTAGGGTTCGGGCTAGGGTTAGGGTTAGGGGACGGGGACGGTTTAGGGTCCAGGTGAGGGTACGACAACGCTGTAGGGGGAGCGTACGTGTGAGGGCGCGGGTTAGAGTCAGCGTACGGGTTAGGATTAGGGGACGGGTGAGGGTCAGGCTTCGGGGAAGGGTTAGGGTTAGGGTTCGGGCTAGGGTTAGGGTTAGGGGACGGGGACGGTTTAGGGTCCAGGTGAGGGTACGACAACGCTTTAGGGGGAGCGTACGTGTGAGGGCGCGGGTTAGAGTCAGCGTACGGGTTAGGATTAGGGGACGGGTGAGGGTCAGGCTTCGGGGAAGGGTTAGGGTTAGGGTTCGGGCTAGGGTTAGGATTAGGGGACGGGGACGGTTTAGGGTCCAGGTGAGGGTACGACAACGCTTTAGGGGGAGCGTACGTGTGAGGGCGCGGGTTAGTGTCAGCATACGGGTTAGGATTAGGGGACGGGTGAGGGTCAGGCTTCGGGGAAGGGTTAGGGTTAGGGTTAGGGGACGGGGACGGTTTAGGGTCCTAGTGAGGGTACGACAACGCTTTAGGGAGGGCGTACATGTGAGGGCGCGGGTTAGTGTCAGCGTACGCGTTAGGATTAGGGGACGGGTGAGGATCAGGCTTCGGGGAAGGTTTAGGGTTAGGGTTCGGGCTAGGGTTAGGGTTAGGGGACGGGGACGGTTTAGGGTCCAGGTGAGGGTACGACAACGCTTTAGGGGGAGCGTACGTGTGAGGGCGCGGGTTTGTGTCAGCGTACAGGTTAGGATTTGGGGACGGGTGAGGGTCAGGCTTCGGGGAATGTTTAGGGTTAGGGTTCGGGCTAGGGTTAGGGTTAGGGGACGGGGACGGTTTAGGGTCCAGGTGAGGGTACGACAACGCTTTAGGGGGAGCGTACGTGTGAGGGCGCGGGTTAGTGTCAGCGTACGGGTTAGGATTAGGGGACGGGTGAGGGTCAGGCTTCGGGGAAGGGTTAGGGTTAGGGTTCGGGCTAGGGTTAGGGTTAGGGGACGGGGACGGTTTAGGGTCCAGGTGAGGGTACGACAACGCTTTAGGGGGAGCGTACGTGTGAGGGCGCGGGTTAGTGTCAGCGTACGGGTTAGGATTAGGGGACGGGTGAGGGTCAGGCTTCGGGGAAGGGTTAGGGTTAGGGTTCGGGCTAGGGTTAGGGTTAGGGGACGGGGACGGTTTAGGGTCCAGGTGAGGGTACGACAACGCTTTAGGGGGAGCGTACGTGTGAGGGCGCGGGTTAGTGTCAGCGTACGGGTTAGGATTAGGGGACGGGTGAGGGTCAGGCTTCGGGGAAGGGTTAGGGTTAGGGTTCGGGCTAGGGTTAGGGTTAGGGGACGGGGACGGTTTAGGGTCCAGGTGAGGGTATGACAACGCTGTAGGGGGAGCGTACGTGTGAGGGCGCGGGTTAGTGTCAGCGTACGGGTTAGGATTAGGGGACGGGTGAGGGTCAGGCTTCGGGGAAGGGTTAGGGTTAGGGTTCGGGCTAGGGTTAGGGTTAGGGGACGGGGACGGTTTAGGGTCCAGGTGCGGGTACGACAACGCTGTAGGGGGAGCGTACGTGTGAGGGCGCGGGTTAGTGTCAGAGTACGGGTTAGGATTAGGGGCCGGGTGAGGGTCTGGCTTCTGGGAAGGGTTAGGGTTAGGGTTCGGGCTAGGGTTAGGGTTAGGGGACGGGGACGGTTTAGGGTCCAGGTGAGGGTACGACAACGCTGTAGGGGGAGCGTACGTGTGAGGGCGCGGGTTAGAGTCAGCGTACGGGTTAGGATTAGGGGACGGGTGAGGGTCAGGCTTCGGGGAAGGGTTAGGGTTAGGGTTCGGGCTAGGGTTAGGGTTAGGGGACGGGGACGGTTTAGGGTCCAGGTGAGGGTACGACAACGCTTTAGGGGGAGCGTACGTGTGAGGGCGCGGGTTAGAGTCAGCGTACGGGTTAGGATTAGGGGACGGGTGAGGGTCAGGCTTCGGGGAAGGGTTAGGGTTAGGGTTCGGGCTAGGGTTAGGGTTAGGGGACGGGGACGGTTTAGGGTCCAGGTGAGGGTATGACAACGCTGTAGGGGGAGCGTACGTGTGAGGGCGCGGGTTAGTGTCAGCGTACGGGTTAGGATTAGGGGACGGGTGAGGGTCAGGCTTCGGGGAAGGGTTAGGGTTAGGGTTCGGGCTAGGGTTAGGGTTAGGGGACGGGGACGGTTTAGGGTCCAGGTGCGGGTACGACAACGCTGTAGGGGGAGCGTACGTGTGAGGGCGCGGGTTAGTGTCAGAGTACGGGTTAGGATTAGGGGCCGGGTGAGGGTCTGGCTTCTGGGAAGGGTTAGGGTTAGGGTTCGGGCTAGGGTTAGGGTTAGGGGACGGGGACGGTTTAGGGTCCAGGTGAGGGTACGACAACGCTGTAGGGGGAGCGTACGTGTGAGGGCGCGGGTTAGAGTCAGCGTACGGGTTAGGATTAGGGGACGGGTGAGGGTCAGGCTTCGGGGAAGGGTTAGGGTTAGGGTTCGGGCTAGGGTTAGGGTTAGGGGACGGGGACGGTTTAGGGTCCAGGTGAGGGTACGACAACGCTTTAGGGGGAGCGTACGTGTGAGGGCGCGGGTTAGAGTCAGCGTACGGGTTAGGATTAGGGGACGGGTGAGGGTCAGGCTTCGGGGAAGGGTTAGGGTTAGGGTTCGGGCTAGGGTTAGGATTAGGGGACGGGGACGGTTTAGGGTCCAGGTGAGGGTACGACAACGCTTTAGGGGGAGCGTACGTGTGAGGGCGCGGGTTAGTGTCAGCATACGGGTTAGGATTAGGGGACGGGTGAGGGTCAGGCTTCGGGGAAGGGTTAGGGTTAGGGTTAGGGGACGGGGACGGTTTAGGGTCCTAGTGAGGGTACGACAACGCTTTAGGGAGGGCGTACATGTGAGGGCGCGGGTTAGTGTCAGCGTACGCGTTAGGATTAGTGGACGGGTGAGGATCAGGCTTCGGGGAAGGTTTAGGGTTAGGGTTCGGGCTAGGGTTAGGGTTAGGGGACGGGGACGGTTTAGGGTCCAGGTGAGGGTACGACAACGCTTTAGGGGGAGCGTACGTGTGAGGGCGCGGGTTTGTGTCAGCGTACAGGTTAGGATTTGGGGACGGGTGAGGGTCAGGCTTCGGGGAAGGTTTAGGGTTAGGGTTCGGGCTAGGGTTAGGGTTAGGGGACGGGGACGGTTTAGGGTCCAGGTGAGGGTACGACAACGCTTTAGGGGGAGCGTACGTGTGAGGGCGCGGGTTAGTGTCAGCGTACGGGTTAGGATTAGGGGACGGGTGAGGGTCAGGCTTCGGGGAAGGGTTAGGGTTAGGGTTCGGGCTAGGGTTAGGGTTAGGGGACGGGGACGGTTTAGGGTCCAGGTGAGGGTACGACAACGCTGTAGGGGGAGCGTACGTGTGAGGGTGCGGGTTAGTGTCAGCCTACGAGTTAGGATTAGGGGACGGGTGAGGGTCAGGCTTCGGGGAAGGGTTAGGGTTAGGGTTCGGGCTAGGGTTAGGGTTAGGGGACGGGGACGGTTTAGGGTCCAGGTGAGGGTACGACAACGCTGTAGGGGGAGCGTACGTGTGAGGGCGCGGGTTAGTGTCAGCGTACGGGTTAGGATTAGGGGACGGGTGAGGGTCAGGCTTCGGGGAAGGGTTAGGGTTAGGGTTCGGGCTAGGGTTAGGGTTAGGGGACGGGGACGGTTTAGGGTCCAGGTGAGGGTACGACAACGCTTTAGGGGGAGCGTACGTGTGAGGGCGCGGGTTAGTGTCAGCGTACGGGTTAGGATTAGGGGACGGGTGAGGGTCAGGCTTCGGGGAAGGGTTAGGGTTAGGGTTCGGGCTAGGGTTAGGGTTAGGGGACGGGGACGGTTTAGGGTCCAGGTGAGGGTACGACAACGCTTTAGGGGGAGCGTACGTGTGAGGGTGCGGGTTAGTGTCAGCCTACGAGTTAGGATTAGGGGACGGGTGAGGGTCAGGCTTCGGGGAAGGGTTAGGGTTAGGGTTCGGGCTAGGGTTAGGGTTAGGGGACGGGGACGGTTTAGGGTCCAGGTGAGGGTATGACAACGCTTTAGGGGGAGCGTACGTGTGAGGGCGCGGGTTAGTGTCAGCGTACGGGTTAGGATTACGGGACGGGTGAGGGTCAGGCTTCGGGGAAGGGTTAGGGTTAGGGTTCGGGCTAGGGTTAGGGTTAGGGGACGGGGACGGTTTAGGGTCCAGGTGCGGGTACGACAACGCTGTAGGGGGAGCGTACGTGTGAGGGCGCGGGTTAGTGTCAGCGTACGCGTTAGGATTAGGGGACGGGTGAGGATCAGGCTTCGGGGAAGGGTTAGGGTTAGGGTTCGGGCTAGGGTTAGGGTTAGGGTACGGGGACGGTTTAGGGTCCAGGTGAAGGTACGACAACGCTTTAGGGGGAGCGTACGTGTGAGGGCGCGGATTAGTGTCAGCGTACGGGTTAGGATTAGGGGACGGGTGAGGGTCAGGCTTCGGGGAAGGGTTAGGGTTAGGGTTCGGGCTAGGGTTAGGGTTAGGGGACGGGGACGGTTTAGGGTCCAGGTGTGGGTACGACAACGCTGTAGGGGGAGCGTACGTGTGAGGGCGCGGGTTAGTGTCAGAGTACGGGTTAGGATTAGGGGCCGGGTGAGGGTCTGGCTTCTGGGAAGGGTTAGGGTTAGGGTTCGGGCTAGGGTTAGGGTTAGGGGACGGGGACGGTTTAGGGTCCAGGTGAGGGTACGACAACGCTGTAGGGGGAGCGTACGTGTGAGGGTGCGGGTTAGTGTCAGCCTACGAGTTAGGATTAGGGGACGGGTGAGGGTCAGGCTTCGGGGAAGGGTTAGGGTTAGGGTTCGGGCTAGGGTTAGGGTTAGGGGACGGGGACGGTTTAGGGTCCAGGTGAGGGTACGACAACGCTGTAGGGGGAGCGTACGTGTGAGGGCGCGGGTTAGTGTCAGCGTACGGGTTAGGATTAGGGGACGGGTGAGGGTCAGGCTTCGGGGAAGGGTTAGGGTTAGGGTTCGGGCTAGGGTTAGGGTTAGGGGACGGGGACGGTTTAGGGTCCAGGTGAGGGTACGACAACGCTTTAGGGGGAGCGTACGTGTGAGGGCGCGGGTTAGTGTCAGCGTACGGGTTAGGATTAGGGGACGGGTGAGGGTCAGGCTTCGGGGAAGGGTTAGGGTTAGGGTTCGGGCTAGGGTTAGGGTTAGGGGACGGGGACGGTTTAGGGTCCAGGTGAGGGTACGACAACGCTTTAGGGGGAGCGTACGTGTGAGGGCGCGGGTTAGTGTCAGCGTACGGGTTAGGATTAGGGGACGGGTGAGGGTCAGGCTTCGGGGAAGGGTTAGGGTTAGGGTTCGGGCTAGGGTTAGGGTTAGGGGACGGGGACGGTTTAGGGTCCAGGTGAGGGTATGACAACGCTGTAGGGGGAGCGTACGTGTGAGGGCGCGGGTTAGTGTCAGCGTACGGGTTAGGATTAGGGGACGGGTGAGGGTCAGGCTTCGGGGAAGGGTTAGGGTTAGGGTTCGGGCTAGGGTTAGGGTTAGGGGACGGGGACGGTTTAGGGTCCAGGTGCGGGTACGACAACGCTGTAGGGGGAGCGTACGTGTGAGGGCGCGGGTTAGTGTCAGAGTACGGGTTAGGATTAGGGGCCGGGTGAGGGTCTGGCTTCTGGGAAGGGTTAGGGTTAGGGTTCGGGCTAGGGTTAGGGTTAGGGGACGGGGACGGTTTAGGGTCCAGGTGAGGGTACGACAACGCTGTAGGGGGAGCGTACGTGTGAGGGCGCGGGTTAGAGTCAGCGTACGGGTTAGGATTAGGGGACGGGTGAGGGTCAGGCTTCGGGGAAGGGTTAGGGTTAGGGTTCGGGCTAGGGTTAGGGTTAGGGGACGGGGACGGTTTAGGGTCCAGGTGAGGGTACGACAACGCTTTAGGGGGAGCGTACGTGTGAGGGCGCGGGTTAGAGTCAGCGTACGGGTTAGGATTAGGGGACGGGTGAGGGTCAGGCTTCGGGGAAGGGTTAGGGTTAGGGTTCGGGCTAGGGTTAGGGTTAGGGGACTGGGACGGTTTAGGGTCCAGGTGAGGGTATGACAACGCTGTAGGGGGAGCGTACGTGTGAGGGCGCGGGTTAGTGTCAGCGTACGGGTTAGGATTAGGGGACGGGTGAGGGTCAGGCTTCGGGGAAGGGTTAGGGTTAGGGTTCGGGCTAGGGTTAGGGTTAGGGGACGGGGACGGTTTAGGGTCCAGGTGCGGGTACGACAACGCTGTAGGGGGAGCGTACGTGTGAAGGCGCGGGTTAGTGTCAGAGTACGGGTTAGGATTAGGGGCCGGGTGAGGGTCTGGCTTCTGGGAAGGGTTAGGGTTAGGGTTCGGGCTAGGGTTAGGGTTAGGGGACGGGGACGGTTTAGGGTCCAGGTGAGGGTACGACAACGCTGTAGGGGGAGCGTACGTGTGAGGGCGCGGGTTAGAGTCAGCGTACGGGTTAGGATTAGGGGACGGGTGAGGGTCAGGCTTCGGGGAAGGGTTAGGGTTAGGGTTCGGGCTAGGGTTAGGGTTAGGGGACGGGGACGGTTTAGGGTCCAGGTGAGGGTACGACAACGCTTTAGGGGGAGCGTACGTGTGAGGGCGCGGGTTAGAGTCAGCGTACGGGTTAGGATTAGGGGACGGGTGAGGGTCAGGCTTCGGGGAAGGGTTAGGGTTAGGGTTCGGGCTAGGGTTAGGATTAGGGGACGGGGATGGTTTAGGGTCCAGGTGAGGGTACGACAACGCTTTAGGGGGAGCGTACGTGTGAGGGCGCGGGTTAGTGTCAGCATACGGGTTAGGATTAGGGGACGGGTGAGGGTCAGGCTTCGGGGAAGGGTTAGGGTTAGGGTTAGGGGACGGGGACGGTTTAGGGTCCTAGTGAGGGTACGACAACGCTTTAGGGAGGGCGTACATGTGAGGGCGCGGGTTAGTGTCAGCGTACGCGTTAGGATTAGGGGACGGGTGAGGATCAGGCTTCGGGGAAGGTTTAGGGTTAGGGTTCGGGCTAGGGTTAGGGTTAGGGGACGGGGACGGTTTAGGGTCCAGGTGAGGGTACGACAACGCTTTAGGGGGAGCGTACGTGTGAGGGCGCGGGTTTGTGTCAGCGTACAGGTTAGGATTTGGGGACGGGTGAGGGTCAGGCTTCGGGGAAGGTTTAGGGTTAGGGTTCGGGCTAGGGTTAGGGTTAGGGGACGGGGACGGTTTAGGGTCCAGGTGAGGGTACGACAACGCTTTAGGGGGAGCGTACGTGTGAGGGCGCGGGTTAGTGTCAGCGTACGGGTTAGGATTAGGGGACGGGTGAGGGTCAGGCTTCGGGGAAGGGTTAGGGTTAGGGTTCGGGCTAGGGTTAGGGTTAGGGGACGGGGACGGTTTAGGGTCCAGGTGAGGGTACGACAACGCTTTAGGGGGAGCGTACGTGTGAGGGCGCGGGTTAGAGTCAGCGTACGGGTTAGGATTAGGGGACGGGTGAGGGTCAGGCTTCGGGGAAGGGTTAGGGTTAGGGTTCGGGCTAGGGTTAGGGTTAGGGGACGGGGACGGTTTAGGGTCCAGGTGAGGGTATGACAACGCTGTAGGGGGAGCGTACGTGTGAGGGCGCGGGTTAGTGTCAGCGTACGGGTTAGGATTAGGGGACGGGTGAGGGTCAGGCTTCGGGGAAGGGTTAGGGTTAGGGTTCGGGCTAGGGTTAGGGTTAGGGGACGGGGACGGTTTAGGGTCCAGGTGCGGGTACGACAACGCTGTAGGGGGAGCGTACGTGTGAGGGCGCGGGTTAGTGTCAGAGTACGGGTTAGGATTAGGGGCCGGGTGAGGGTCTGGCTTCTGGGAAGGGTTAGGGTTAGGGTTCGGGCTAGGGTTAGGGTTAGGGGACGGGGACGGTTTAGGGTCCAGGTGAGGGTACGACAACGCTGTAGGGGGAGCGTACGTGTGAGGGCGCGGGTTAGAGTCAGCGTACGGGTTAGGATTTGGGGACGGGTGAGGGTCAGGCTTCGGGGAAGGGTTAGGGTTAGGGTTCGGACTAGGGTTAGGGTTAGGGGACGGGGACGGTTTAGGGTCCAGGTGAGGGTACGACAACGCTTTAGGGGGAGCGTACGTGTGAGGGCGCGGGTTAGAGTCAGCGTACGGGTTAGGATTAGGGGACGGGTGAGGGTCAGGCTTCGGGGAAGGGTTAGGGTTAGGGTTCGGGCTAGGGTTAGGATTAGGGGACGGGGACGGTTTAGGGTCCAGGTGAGGGTACGACAACGCTTTAGGGGGAGCGTACGTGTGAGGGCGCGGGTTAGTGTCAGCATACGGGTTAGGATTAGGGGACGGGTGAGGGTCAAGCTTCGGGGAAGGGTTAGGGTTAGGGTTAGGGGACGGGGACGGTTTAGGGTCCTAGTGAGGGTACGACAACGCTTTAGGGAGGGCTTACATGTGAGGGCGCGGGTTAGTGTCAGCGTACGCGTTAGGATTAGGGGACGGGTGAGGATCAGGCTTCGGGGAAGGTTTAGGGTTAGGGTTCGGGCTAGGGTTAGGGTTAGGGGACGGGGACGGTTTAGGGTCCAGGTGAGGGTACGACAACGCTTTAGGGGGAGCGTACGTGTGAGGGCGCGGGTTTGTGTCAGCGTACAGGTTAGGATTTGGGGACGGGTGAGGGTCAGGCTTCGGGGAAGGTTTAGGGTTAGGGTTCGGGCTAGGGTTAGGGTTAGGGGACGGGGACGGTTTAGGGTCCAGGTGAGGGTACGACAACGCTTTAGGGGGAGCGTACGTGTGAGGGCGCGGGTTAGTGTCAGCGTACGGGTTAGGATTAGGGGACGGGTGAGGGTCAGGCTTCGGGGAAGGGTTAGGGTTAGGGTTCGGGCTAGGGTTAGGGTTAGGGGACGGGGACGGTTTAGGGTCCAGGTGAGGGTACGACAACGCTGTAGGGGGAGCGTACGTGTGAGGGTGCGGGTTAGTGTCAGCCTACGAGTTAGGATTAGGGGACGGGTGAGGGTCAGGCTTCGGGGAAGGGTTAGGGTTAGGGTTCGGGCTAGGGTTAGGGTTAGGGGACGGGGACGGTTTAGGGTCCAGGTGAGTGTATGACAACGCTTTAGGGGGAGCGTATGTGTGAGGGCGCGGGTTAGTGTCAGCGTACGGGTTAGGATTAGGGGACGGGTGAGGGTCAGGCTTCGGGGAAGGGTTAGGGTTAGGGTTCGGGCTAGGGTTAGGGTTAGGGGACGGGGACGGTTTAGGGTCCAGGTGAAGGTACGACAACGCTGTAGGGGGAGCGTACGTGTGAGGGCGCGGGTTAGTTTCAGCGTACGCGTTAGGATTAGGGGACGGGTGAGGATCAGGCTTCGGGGAAGGGTTAGGGTTAGGGTTCGGGCTAGGGTTAGGGTTAGGGTACGGGGACGGTTTAGGGTCCAGGTGAAGGTACGACAACGCTTTAGGGGGAGCGTACGTGTGAGGGCGCGGGTTAGTGTCAGCGTACGGGTTAGGATTAGGGGACGGGTGAGGGTCAGGCTTCGGGGAAGGGTTAGGGTTAGGGTTCGGGCTAGGGTTAGGGTTAGGGGACGGGGACGGTTTAGGGTCCAGGTGAGGGTACGACAACGGTTTAGGGGGAGCGTACGTGTGAGGGCGCGGGTTAGTGTCAGCGTACGGGTTAGGATTTGGGGACGGGTGAGGGTCAGGCTTCGGGGAAGGGTTAGGGTTAGGGTTCGGGCTAGGGTTAGGGTTAGGGGACGGGGACGGTTTAGGGTCCAGGTGAGGGTACGACAACGCTTTAGGGGGAGCGTACGTGTGAGGGCGCGGGTTAGCGTTAGCGTACGGGTTAGGATTAGGGGACGGGTGAGGGTCAGGCTTCGGGGAAGTGTTAGGGTTAGGGTTCGGGCTAGGGTTAGGGTTAGGGGACGGGGACGGTTTAGGGTCCAGGTGAGGGTACGACAACGCTTTAGGGGGAGCGTACGTGTGAGGGCGCGGGTTAGTGTCAGCGTACGGGTTAGGATTAGGGGACGGGTGAGGGTCAGGCTTCGGGGAAGGGTTAGGGTTAGGGTTCGGGCTAGGGTTAGGGTTAGGGGACGGGGACGGTTTAGGGTCCAGGTGAGGGTACGACAACGCTGTAGGGGGAGCGTACGTGTGAGGGCGCGGGTTAGTGTCAGCGTACGGGTTAGGATTAGGGGACGGGTGACGGTCAGGCTTCGGGGAAGGGTTAGGGTTAGGGTTCGGGCTAGGGTTAGGGTTAGGGGACGGGGACGGTTTAGGGTCCAGGTGAGGGTACGACAACGCTGTAGGGGGAGCGTACGTGTAAGGGCGCGGGTTAGTGTCAGCGTACGGGTTAGGATTTGGGGACGGGTGAGGGTCAGGCTTCGGGGAAGGGTTAGGGTTAGGGTTCGGGCTAGGGTTAGGGTTAGGGGACGGGGACGGTTTAGGGTCCAGGTGAGGGTACGACAACGCTTTAGGGGGAGCGTACGTGTGAGGGCGCGGGTTAGTGTCAGCGTACGGGTTAGGAATAGGGGACGGGTGAGGGTCAGGCTTCGGGGAAGGGTTAGGGTTAGGGTTCGGGCTAGGGTTAGGGTTAGGGGACGGGGACGGTTTAGGGTCCAGGTGAGGGTACGACAACGCTGTAGGGGGAGCGTACGTGTGAGGGCGCGGGTTAGTGTCAGCGTACGGGTTAGGATTAGGGACGGGTGAGGGTCAGGCTTCGGGGAAGGGTTAGGGTTAGGGTTCGGGCTAGGGTTAGGGTTAGGGGACGGGGACGGTTTAGGGTCCAGGTGAGGGTACGACAACGCTTTAAGGGGAGCGTACGTGTGAGGGCGCGGGTTAGTGTCAGCATACGGGTTAGGATTAGGGGACGGGTCAGGGTCAGGCTTCGGGGAAGGGTTAGGGTTAGGGTTCGGGCCAGGGTTAGGGTTAGGGGACGGGGACGGTTTAGGGTCCAGGTGAGGGTACGACAACGCTGTAGGTGGAGCGTACGTGTGAGGGCGCGGGTTAGTGTCAGCGTACGGGTTAGGATTAGGGGACGGGTGACGGTCAGGCTTCGGGGAAGGGTTAGGGTTAGGGTTCGGGCTAGGGTTAGGGTTAGGGGACGGGGACGGTTTAGGGTCCAGGTGAGTGTACGACAACGCTTTAAGGGGAGCGTACGTGTGAGGGCGCGGGTTAGTGTCAGCGTACGGGTTAGGATGAGGGGACGGGTGAGGGTCAGGCTTCGGGGAAGGGTTAGGGTTAGGGTTCGGGCTAGGGTTAGGGTTAGGGGACGGGGACGGTTTAGGGTCCAGGTGAGGGTACGACAACGCTTTCGGGGGAGCGTACGTGTGAGGGCGCGGGTTAGTGTCAGCGTACGGGTTAGGATTAGGGGACGGGTGAGGGTCAGGCTTCGGGGAAGGGTTAGGATTAGGGTTCGGGCTAGGGTTAGGGTTAGGGGACGGGGACGGTTTAGGGTCTAGGTGAGGGTATGACAACGCTTTAGGGGGAGCGTACGTGTGAGGGCGCGGGTTAGTGTCAGCGTACGGGTTAGGATTAGGGGACGGGTGAGGGTCAGGCTTCGGGGAAGGGTTAGGGTTAGGGTTCGGGCTAGGGTTAGGGTTAGGGGACGGGGACGGTTTAGGGTCCAGATGAGGGTACGACAAAGCTGTAGGGGGAGCGTACGTGTGAGGGCGCGGGTTAGTGTCAGCGTACGGGTTAGGATTAGGGGACGGGTGACGGTCAGGCTTCGGGGAAGGGTTAGGGTTAGGGTTCGGGCTAGGGTTAGGGTTAGGGGACGGGGACGGTTTAGGGTCCAGGTGAGGGTACGACAACGCTTTAGGGGGAGCGTACGTGTGAGGGCGCGGGTTAGAGTCAGCGTACGGGTTAGGATTAGGGGACGGGTGAGGGTCAGGCTTCGGGGAAGGGTTAGGGTTAGGGTTCGGGCTAGGGTTAGGGTTAGGGGACGGGGACGGTTTAGGGTCCAGGTGAGGGTACGACAACGCTTTAGGGGGAGCGTACGTGTGAGGGCGCGGGTTAGAGTCAGCGTACGGGTTACGATTAGGGGACGGATGAGTGTCAGGCTTCGGGGAAGGGTTAGGGTTAGGGTTCAGGCTAGGGTTAGGGTTAGGGGACGGGGACGGTTTAGGGTCCAGGTGAGGGTACGACAACGCTTTAGGGGGAGCGTACGTGTGAGGGCGCGGGTTAGTGTCAGCGTACGGGTTAGGATATGGGGACGGGTTAGGGTCAGGCTTCGGGGAAGGGTTAGGGTTAGGGTTCGGGCTAGGGTTAGGGTTAGGGGACGGGGGCGGTTTAGGGTCCATGTGAGGGTACGACAACGATTTAGGGGGAGCGTACGTGTGAGGGCGCGGGTTAGTGTCAGCGTACGGGTTAGGATTAGGGGACGGGTGAGGGTCAGGCTTCGGGGAAGGGTTAGGGTTAGGGTTCGGGCTAGGGTTAGGGTTAGGGGACGGGGACGGTTTAGGGTCCAGGTGAGGGTACGACAACGCTTTAGGGGGAGCGTACGTGTGAGGGCGCGGGTTAGTGTCAGCGTACGGGTTAGGATTTGGGGACGGGTGAGGGTCAGGCTTCGGGGAAGGGTTAGGGTTAGGGTTCGGGCTAGGGTTAGGGTTAGGGGACGGGGACGGTTTAGGGTCCAGGTGAGGGTACGACAACGCTTTAGGGGGAGCGTACGTGTGAGGGCGCAGGTTAGCGTTAGCGTACGGGTTAGGATTAGGGGACGGGTGAGGGTAAGGCTTCGGGGAAGTGTTAGGGTTAGGGTTCGGGCTAGGGTTAGGGATAGGGGACGGGGAAGGTTTAGGGTCCAGGTGAGGGTACGACAACGCTGTAGGGGGAGCGTACGTGTGAGGGCGCGGGTTAGTGTCAGCGTACGGGTTAGGATTAGGGGACGGCTGAGGGTCAGCCTTCGGGGAAGGGTTAGGGTTAGGGTTCGGGCTAGGGTTAGGGTTAGGGGACGGGGACGGTTTAGGGTCCAGGTGAGGGTACGACAACGCTTTAGGGGGAGCGTACGTGTGAGTGCGCGGGTTAGTGTCAGCGTACGGGTTAGGATTAGGGGACGGTTGAGGGTCAGGCTTCGGGGAAGGGTTAGGGTTAGGGTTCGGGCTAGGGTTAGGGTTAGGGGACGGGGACGGTTTAGGGTCCAGGTGAGGGTACGACAACGCTTTAGGGGGAGCGTACGTGTGAGTGCGCGGGTTAGTGTCAGCGTACGGGTTAGGATTAGGGGACGGTTCAGGGTCAGGCTTCGGGGAAGTGTTAGGGTTAGGGTTCGGGCTAGGGTTAGGGTTAGGGGACGGGGACGGTTTAGGGTCCAGGTGAGGGTACGACAACGCTGTAGGGGGAGCGTACGTGTGAGGGCGCGGGTTAGTGTCAGCGTACGGGTTAGGATTAGGGGACGGGTGAGGGTCAGGCTTCGGGGAAGGGTTAGGGTTAGGGTTCGGGCTAGGGTTAGGGTTAGGGGACGGGGACGGTTTAGGGTCCAGGTGAGGGTACGACAACGCTGTAGGGGGAGCGTAAGTGTGAGGGCGAGGGTTAGTGTCAGCGTACGGGTTGGGATTTGGGGACGGGTGAGGGTCAGGCTTCGGGGAAGGGTTAGGGTTAGGGTTCGGGCTAGGGTTAGGGTTAGGGGACGGGGACGGTTTAGGGTCCAGGTGAGGGTACGACAACGCTTTAGGGGGAGCGTACGTGTGAGGGCGCGGGTTAGTGTCAGCGTACGGGTTAGGAATAGGGGACGGGTGAGGGTCAGGCTTCGGGGAAGGGTTAGGGTTAGGGTTCGGGCTAGGGTTAGGGTTAGGGGACGGGGACGGTTTAGGGTCCAGGTGAGGGTACGACAACGCTGTAGGGGGAGCGTACGTGTGAGGGCGCGGGTTAGTGTCAGCGTACGGGTTAGGATTAGGGGACGGGTGAGGGTCAGGCTTCGGGGAAGGGTTAGGGTTAGGGTTCGGGCTAGGGTTAGGGTTAGGGGACGGGGACGGTTTAGGGTCCAGGTGAGGGTACGACAACGCTGTAGGTGGAGCGTACATGTGAGGGCGCGGGTTAGTGTCAGCGTACGGGTTAGGATTAGGGGACGGGTGACGGTCAGGCTTCGGGGAAGGGTTAGGGTTAGGGTTCGGGCTAGGGTTAGGGTTAGGGGACGGGGACGGTTTAGGGTCCAGGTGAGTGTACGACAACGCTTTAAGGGGAGCGTACCTGTGAGGGCGCGGGTTAGTGTCAGCGTACGGGTTAGGATGAGGGGACGGGTGAGGGTCAGGCTTCGGGGAAGAGTTAGGGTTAGGGTTCGGGCTAGGGTTAGGGTTAGGGGACGGGGACGGTTTAGGGTCCAGGTGAGGGTACGACAACGCTTTCGGGGGAGCGTACGTGTGAGGGCGCGGGTTAGTGTCAGCGTACGGGTTAGGATTAGGGGACGGGTGAGGGTCAGGCTTCGGGGAAGGGTTAGGATTAGGGTTCGGGCTAGGGTTAGGGTTAGGGGACGGGGATGGTTTAGGGTCCAGGTGAGGGTACGACAACGCTTTAGGGGGAGCGTACGTGTGAGGGCGCGGGTTAGTGTCAGCGTACGGGTTAGGATTAGGGGACGGGTGAGGGTCAGGCTTCGGGGAAGGGTTAGGGTTAGGGTTCGGGCTAGGGTTAGGGTTAGGGGACGGGGACGGTTTAGGGTCCAGATGAGGGTACGACAACGCTGTAGGGGGAGCGTACGTGTGAGGGCGTGGGTTAGTGTCAGCGTACGGGTTAGGATTAGGGGACGGGTGAGGGTCAGGCTTCGGGGAAGTGTTAGGGTTAGGGTTCGGGCTAGGGTTAGGGTTAGGGGACGGGGACGGTTTAGGGTCCAGGTGAGGGTACGACAACGCTCTAGGGGGAGCATACGTGTGAGGGCGCGGGTTAGTGTCAGCGTACGGGTTAGGATTAGGGGACGGGTGAGGGTCAGGCTTCGGGGAAGGTTTAGGGTTAGTGTTCGGGCTAGGGTTAGGGTTAGGGGACGGGGACGGTTTAGGGTCCAGGTGAGGGTACGACAACGCTTTAAGGGGAGCGTACGTGTGAGGGCGCGGGTTAGTGTCAGCGTACGGGTTAGGATTAGAGGACGGGTGAGGGTCAGGCTTCGGGGAAGGGTTAGGGTTAGGGTTCGGGCTAGGGTTAGGGTTAGGGGACGGGGACGGTTTAGGGTCCAGGTGAGGGTACGACAACGCTTTAGGGGGAGCGTACGTGTGAGGGCGCGGGTTAGTGTCAGCGTACGGGTTAGGATTAGTGGACGGGTGAGGGTCAGGCTTCGGGGAAGGGTTAGGATTAGGGTTCGGGCTAGGGTTAGGGTTAGGGGACGGGGACGGTTTAGGGTCCAGGTGAGGGTACGACAACGCTTTAGGGGGAGCGTACGTGTGAGGGCGCGGGTTAGTGTCAGCGTACGGGTTAGGATTAGGGGACGGGTGAGGGTCAGGCTTCGGGGAAGGGTTAGGGTTAGGGTTCGGGCTAGGGTTAGGGTTAGGGGACGGGGACGGTTTAGGGTCCAGATGAGGGTACGACAACGCTGTAGGGGGAGCGTACGTGTGAGGGCGCGGGTTAGTGTCAGCGTACGGGTTAGGATTAGGGGACGGGTTGCGGTCAGTCTTCGGGGAAGGGTTAGGGTTAGGGTTCGGGCTAGGGTTAGGGTTAGGGGACGGGGACGGTTTAGGGTCCAGGTGAGGGTACGACAACGCTTTAGGGGGAGCGTACGTGTGAGGGCGCGGGTTAGTGTCAGCGTACGGGTTAGGATTAGGGGACGGGTGAGGGTCAGGCTTCGGGGAAGGGTTAGGGTTAGGGTTCGGGCTAGGGTTAGGGTTAGGGGACGGGGACGGTTTAGGGTCCAGGTGAGGGTACGACAACGCTGTAGGGGGAGCGTACGTGTGAGGGCGCGGGTTAGTGTCAGCGTACGGGTTAGGTTCAGGGGCCGGGTGAGGGTCAGGCTTCTGGGAAGGGTTAGGGTTAGGGTTCGGGCTAGGGTTAGGGTTAGGGGACGGGGACGGTTTAGGGTCCAGGTGAGGGTACGACAACGCTTTAGGGGGAGCGTACGTGTGAGGGCGCGGGTTAGAGTCAGCGTACGGGTTAGGATTAGGGGTCGGGTGAGGGTCAGGTTTCGGGGAAGGGTTAGGGTTAGGGTTCGGGCTAGGGTTAGGGTTAGGGGACGGGGGCGGTTTAGGGTCCAGGTGAGGGTACGACAACGCTTTAGGGGGAGCGTACGTGTGAGGGCGCGGGTTAGTGTCAGCGTACGGGTTAGGATTAGGGGACGGGTGAGGGTCAGGCTTCGGGGAAGGGTTAGGGTTAGGGTTCGGGCTAGGGTTAGGGTTAGGTGACGGGGACGGTTTAGGGTCCAGGTGAGGGTACGACAACGCTTTAGGGGGAGCATACGTGTGAGGGCGCGGGTTAGTGTCAGCGTACGGGTTAGGATTTGGGGACGGGTGAGGGTCAGGCTTCGGGGAAGGGTTAGGGTTAGGGTTCGGGCTAGGGTTAGGGTTAGGGGACGGGGACGGTTTAGGGTCCAGGTGAGGGTACGACAACGCTGTAGGGGGAGCGTACGTGTGAGGGCGCGGGTTAGTGTCAGCGTACGGGTTAGGATTAGGGGACGGCTGAGGGTCAGACTTCGGGGAAAGGTTAGGGTTAGGGTTCGGGCTAGGGTTAGGGTTAGGGGACGGGGACGGTTTAGGGTCCAGGTGAGGGTACGACAACGCTTTAGGGGGAGCGTACGTGTGAGTGCGCGGGTTAGTGTCAGCGTACGGGTTAGGATTAGGGGACGGTTGAGGGTCAGGCTTCGGGGAAGGGTTAGGGTTAGGGTTCGGGCTAGGGTTAGGGTTAGGGGACGGGGACGGTTTAGGGTCCAGGTGAGGTTACGACAACGTTTTAGGGGGAGCGTACGTGTGAGGGCGCGGGTTAGTGTCAGCGTACGGGTTAGGATTAGGGGACGGGTGACGGTCAGGCTTCGGGCAAGGGTTAGGGTTAGGGTTCGGGCTAGGGTTAGGGTTAGGGGACGGGGACGGTTTAGGGTCCAGGTGAGGGTACGACAACGCTTTAGGGGGAGCGTACGTGTGAGGGCGCGGTTTAGTGTCAGCGTACGGGTTAGGATTAGGGGACGGGTGAGGGTCAGGCTTCGGGAAAGGGTTAGGGTTAGGGTTCGGGCTAGGGTTAGGGTTAGGGGACGGGGACGGTTTAGGGTCCAGGTGAGGGTACGACAATGCTGTAGGGGGAGCGTACGTGTGAGGGCGCGGGTTAGTGTCAGCGTACGGGTTAGGATTAGGGGACGGGTGAGGGTCAGGCTTCGGGGAAGGGTTAGGGTTAGGGTTCGGGCTAGGGTTAGGGTTAGGGGACGGGGACGGTTTAGGGTCCAGGTGAGGGTACGACAACGCTTTAGGGGGAGCGTACGTGTGAGGGCGCGGGTTAGTGTCAGCGTACGGGTTAGGATTAGGGGACGGCTGAGGGTCAGGCTTCGGGGAAGGGTTAGGGTTAGGGTTCGGGCTAGGGTTAGGGTTAGGGGACGGGGACGGTTTAGGGTCCAGGTGAGGGTACGACAACGCTGTAGGGGGAGCGTAGGTGTGAGGGCGCGTGTTAGTGTCAGCGTATGGGTTAGGATTAGGGGACGGGTGAGGGTCAGGCTTCGGGGAAGGGTTAGGATTAGGGTTCGGGCTAGGGTTAGGGTTAGGGGACGGGGACGGTTTAGGGTCCAGGTGAGGGTACGACAACGCTTTAGGGGGAGCGTACGTGTGAGGGCGCGGGTTAGTGTCAGCGTACGGGTTAGGATTAGGGGACGGGTGAGGGTCAGGCTTCGGGGAAGTGTTAGGGTTAGGGTTCGGGCTAGGGTTAGGGTTAGGGGACGGGGACGGTTTAGGGTCCAGGTGAGGGTACGACAACGCTTTAAGGGGAGCGTACGTGTGAGGGCGCGGTTTAGTGTCAGCGTACGGGTTAGGATTAGGGGACGGGTGAGGGTCAGGCTTCGGGGAAGGGTTAGGGTTAGAGTTCGGGCTAGGGTTAGGGTTACGGACGGGGACGGTTTAGGGTCCAGGTGAGGGTATGACAACGCTGTAGGGGGAGCGTACGTGTGAGGGCGCGGGTTAGTGTCAGCGTACGGGTTAGGATTAGGGGACGGGTGAGGGTCAGCCTTCGGGGAAGGGTTAGGGTTAGGGTTCGGGCTAGGGTTAGGGTTAGGGGACGGGGACGGTTTAGGGTCCAGGTGAGGGTACGACAACGCTTTAGGGAGAGCGTACGTGTGAGGGCACGGGTTAGTGTCAGCGTACGCGTTAGGATTAGGGGACGGGTGAGGGTCAGGCTTCGGGGAAGGGTTAGGGTTAGGGTTCGGGCTAGGGTTAGGGTTAGGGGACGGGGAAGGTTTAGGGTCCAGGTGAGGGTACGACAATGCTTTAGGGGGAGCGTACGTGTGAGGGCGCGGGTTAGTGTCAGCGTACGGGTTAGGATTAGGGAACGGCTGAGGGTCAGGCTTCGGGGAAGGGTTAGGGTTAGGGTTCGGGCTAGGGTTAGGGTTAGGGGACGGGGACGGTTTAGGGTCCAGGTGAGGGTACGACAACGCTGTAGGGGGAGCGTACGTGTGAGGACGCGGGTTAGTGTCAGCGTACGGGTTAGGATTAGGGGACGGGTGAGGGTCAGGCTTCGGGGAAGGGTTAGGGTTAGGGTTCGGGCTAGGGTTAGGGGTAGGGGACGGGGACGGTTTAGGGTCCAGGTGAGGGTACGACAACGCTTTAGGGGGAGCGTACGTGTGAGGGCACGGGTTAGTGTCAGCGTACGGGTTAGGATTAGGGGACGGGTGAGTGTCAGGCTTTGGGGAAGGTTTAGGGTTAGGGTTCGGGCTAGGGTTAGGGTTAGGGGACGGGGACGGTTTAGGGTCCAGGTGAGGGTACGACAACGCTTTAGGGGGAGCGTACGTGTGAGGGCGCGGGTTAGTGTCAGTGTACGGGTTAAGATTAGGGGACGGTTGAGGGTCAGGCTTCGGGGAAGGGTTAGGGTTAGGGTTCGGGCTAGGGTTAGGGTTAGGGGACGGGGACGGTTTAGGGTCCAGGTGAGGTTACGACAACGCTTTAGGGGGAGCGTACGTGTGAGGGCGCGGGTTAGTGTCAGCGTACGGGTTAGGATTAGGGAACGGCTGAGGGTCAGGCTTCGGGGAAGGGTTAGGGTTAGGGTTCGGGCTAGGGTTAGGGTTAGGGGACGGGGACGGTTTAGGGTCCAGGTGAGGGAACGACAACGCTGTAGGGGGAGCGTACGTGTGAGGGCGCGGGTTAGTGTCAGCGTACGGGTTAGCATTAGGGGACGGGTGACGGTCAGGCTTCGGGGAAGGGTTAGGGTTAGGGTTCGGGCTAGGGTTAGGGTTAGGGGACGGGGACGTTTTAGGGTCCAGGTGAGGGTACGACAACGCTTTAGGGGGAGCGTACGTGTGAGGGCGCGGGTTAGTGTCAGCGTACGGGTTAGGATTAGGGGACGGGTGAGGGTCAGGCTTCGGGGAAGTGTTAGGGTTAGGGTTCGGGCTAGGGTTAGGGTTAGGGGACGGGGACGGTTTAGGGTCCAGGTGAGGGTACGACAACGCTTTAAGGGGAGCGTACGTGTGAGGGCGCGGTTTAGTGTCAGCGTACGGGTTAGGATTAGGGGACGGGTGAGGGTCAGGCTTCGGGGAAGGGTTAGGGTTAGAGTTCGGGCTAGGGTTAGGGTTACGGACGGGGACGGTTTAGGGTCCAGGTGAGGGTACTACAACGCTGTAGGGGGAGCGTACGTGTGAGGGCGCGGGTTAGTGTCAGCGTACGGGTTAGGATTAGGGGACGGGTGAGGGTCAGGCTTCGGGGAAGGGTTAGGGTTAGGGTTCGGGCTAGGGTTAGGGTTAGGGGTCGGGGACGGTTTAGGGTCCAGGTGAGGGTACGACAACGCTGTAGGGGGAGCGTACGTGTGAGGGCGCGGGTTAGTGTCAGCGTACGGGTTAGGATTAGGGGACGGGTGAGGGTCAGGCTTCGGGGAAGGGTTAGGGTTAGGGTTCGGGCTAGGGTTAGGGTTAGGGGACGGGGACGGTTTAGGGTCCAGGTGAGGGTACGTCAACGCTTTAGGGGGAGCGTACGTGTGAGGGCGCGGGTTAGTGTCAGCGTACGGGTTAGGATTAGGGGACGGGTGAGGGTCAGGCTTCGGGGAAGGGTTAGGGTTAGGGTTCGGGCTAGGGTTAGGGTTAGGGGACGGGGACGGTTTAGGGTCCAGGTGAGGGTAGGACAACGCTGTAGGGGGAGCGTACGTGTGAGGGCGCGGGTTAGTGTCAGCGTACGGGTTAGGATTAGCGGACGGGTGAGGGTCAGGCTTCGGGGAAGGGTTAGGGTTAGGGTTCGGGCTAGGGTTAGGGTTAGGGGATGGGGACGGTTTAGGGTCCAGGTGAGGGTACGACAACGCTTTAGGGGGAGCGTACGTGTGAGGGCGCGGGTTAGTGTCAGCGTACGGGTTAGGATTTGGGGACGGGTGAGGGTCAGGCTTCGGGGAAGGGTTAGGGTTAGGGTTCGGGCTAGGGTTAGGGTTAGGGGACGGGGAAGGTTTAGGGTCCAGGTGAGGGTACGACAACGCTTTAGGGGGAGCGTACGTGTGAGGGCGCGGGTTAGTGTCAGCGTACGGGTTAGGATTAGGGGACGGGTGAGGGTCAGGCTTCGGGGAAGGTTTAGGGTTAGGGTTCGGGCTAGGGTTAGGGTTAGGGGACGGGGACGGTTTAGGGTCCAGGTGAGGGTACGACAACGCTTTAGGGGGAGCGTACGTGTGAGGGCGCGGGTTAGTGTCAGCGTACGGGTTAAGATTAGGGGACGGTTGAGGGTCAGGCTTCGGGGAAGGGTTAGGGTTAGGGTTCGGGCTAGGGTTAGGGTTAGGGGACGGGGACGGTTTAGGGTCCAGGTGAGGGTACGACAACGCTTTAGGGGGAGCGTACGTGTGAGGGCGCGGGTTAGTGTCAGCGTACGGGTTAAGATTAGGGGACGGTTGAGGGTCGGGCTTCGGGGAAGGGTTAGGGTTAGGGTTCGGGCTAGGGTTAGGGTTAGGGGACGGGGACGGTTTAGGGTCCAGGTGAGGTTACGACAACGCTTTAGGGGGAGCGTACGTGTGAGGGCGCGGGTTAGTGTCAGCGTACGGGTTAGGATTAGGGAACGGCTGAGGGTCAGGCTTCGGGGAAGGGTTAGGGTTAGGGTTCGGGCTAGGGTTAGGGTTAGGGGACGGGGACGGTTTAGGGTCCAGGTGAGGGTACGACAACGCTGTAGGGGGAGCGTACGTGTGAGGGCGCGGGTTAGTGTCAGCGTACGGGTTAGGATTAGGGGACGGGTGACGGTCAGGCTTCGGGGAAGGGTTAGGGTTAGGGTTCGGTCTAGGGTTAGGGTTAGGGGACGGGGACGGTTTAGGGTCCAGGTGAGGGTACGACAACGCTTTAGGGGGAGCGTACGTGTGAGGGCGCGGGTTAGTGTCAGCGTACGGGTTAGGATTAGGGGACGGGTGAGGGTCAGGCTTCGGGGAAGGGTTAGGGTTAGGGTTCGGGCTAGGGTTAGGGTTAGGGGACGGGGACGGTTTAGGGTCCAGGTGAGGGTACGACAACGCTGTAGGGGGAGCGTACGTGTGAGGGCGCGGGTTAATGTCAGCGTACGGGTTAGGATTAGGGGACGCGTGAGGGTCAGGCTTCGGGGAAGGGTTAGGGTTAGGGTTCGGGCTAGGGTTAGGGTTAGGGGACGGGGACGGTTTAGGGTCCAGGTGAGGGTACTACAACGCTGTAGGGGGAGCGTACGTGTGAGGGCGCGGGTTAGTGTCAGCGTACGGGTTAGGATTAGGGGACGGGTGAGGGTCAGGCTTCGGGGAAGGGTTAGGGTTAGGGTTCGGGCTAGGGTTAGGGTTAGGGGACGGGGACGGTTTAGGGTCCAGGTGAGGGTACGACAACGCTGTAGGGGGAGCGTACGTGTGAGGGCGCGGGTTAGTGTCAGCGTACGGGTTAGGATTAGGGGACGGGTGAGGGTCAGGCTTCGGGGAAGGGTTAGGGTTAGGGTTCGGGCTAGGGTTAGGGTTAGGGGACGGGGACGGTTTAGGGTCCAGGTGAGGGTACGACAACGCTTTAGGGGGAGCGTACGTGTGAGGGCGCGGGTTAGTGTCAGCGTACGGGTTAGGATTAGGGGACGGGTGAGGGTCAGGCTTCGGGGAAGGGTTAGGGTTAGGGTTCGGGCTAGGGTTAGGGTTAGGGGACGGGGACGGTTTAGGGTCCAGGTGAGGGTACGACAACGCTTTAGGGGGAGCGTACGTGTGAGGGCGCGGGTTAGTGTCAGCGTACGGGTTAGGATTTGGGGACGGGTGAGGGTCAGGCTTCGGGGAAGGGTTAGGGTTAGGGTTCGGGCTAGGGTTAGGGTTAGGGGACGGGGAAGGTTTAGGGTCCAGGTGAGGGTACGACAACGCTTTAGGGGGAGCGTACGTGTGAGGGCGCGGGTTAGTGTCAGCGTACGGGTTAGGATTAGGGGACGGGTGAGGGTCAGGCTTCGGGGAAGGTTTAGGGTTAGGGTTCGGGCTAGGGTTAGGGTTAGGGGACGGGGACGGTTTAGGGTCCAGGTGAGGGTACGACAACGCTTTAGGGGGAGCGTACGTGTGAGGGCGCGGGTTAGTGTCAGCGTACGGGTTAAGATTAGGGGACGGTTGAGGGTCAGGCTTCGGGGAAGGGTTAGGGTTAGGGTTCGGGCTAGGGTTAGGGTTAGGGGACGGGGACGGTTTAGGGTCCAGGTGAGGGTACGACAACGCTTTAGGGGGAGCGTACGTGTGAGGGCACGGGTTAGTGTCAGCGTACGGGTTAGGATTAGGGGACGGGTGAGTGTCAGGCTTCGGGGAAGGTTTAGGGTTAGGGTTCGGGCTAGGGTTAGGGTTAGGGGACGGGGACGGTTTAGGGTCCAGGTGAGGGTACGACAACGCTTTAGGGGGAGCGTACGTGTGAGGGCGCGGGTTAGTGTCAGCGTACGGGTTAAGATTAGGGGACGGTTGAGGGTCGGGCTTCGGGGAAGGGTTAGGGTTAGGGTTCGGGCTAGGGTTAGGGTTAGGGGACGGGGACGGTTTAGTGTCCAGGTGAGGTTACGACAACGCTTTAGGGGGAGCGTACGTGTGAGGGCGCGGGTTAGTGTCAGCGTACGGGTTAGGATTAGGGAACGGCTGAGGGTCAGGCTTCGGGGAAGGGTTAGGGTTAGGGTTCGGGCTAGGGTTAGGGTTAGGGGACGGGGACGGTTTAGGGTCCAGGTGAGGGTACGACAACGCTGTAGGGGGAGCGTACGTGTGAGGGCGCGGGTTAGTGTCAGCGTACGGGTTAGGATTAGGGGACGGGTGAGGGTCAGGCTTCGGGGAAGGGTTACGGTTAGGGTTCGGGCTAGGGTTAGGGTTAGGGGACGGGGACGGTTTAGGGTCCAGGTGAGGGTACGACAACGCTGTAGGGGGAGCGTACGTGTGAGGGCGCGGGTTAGTGTCAGCGTACGGGTTAGGATTAGGGGACGGGTGAGGGTCAGGCTTCGGGGAAGGGTTAGGGTTAGGGTTCGGGCTAGGGTTAGGGTTAGGGGACGGGGACGGTTTAGGGTCCAGGTGAGGGTATGACAACGCTGTAGGGGGAGCGTACGTGTGAGGGCGCGGGTTAGTGTCAGCGTACGGGTTAGGATATAGGGACGGGTGAGGGTCAGGCTTCGGGGAAGGGTTAGGGTTAGGGTTCGGGGTAGGGTTAGGGTTAGGGGACGGGGACGGTTTAGGGTCCAGGTGAGGGTACGACAACGCTTTAGGGGGAGCGTACGTGTGAGGGCGCGGGTTAGTGTCAGCGTACGGGTTAGGATTAGGGGACGGGTGAGGGTCAGGCTTCGGGGAAGGGTTAGGGTTAGGGTTCGGGCTAGGGTTAGGGTTAGGGGACGGGGACGGTTTAGGGTCCAGGTGAGGGTACGACAACGCTTTAGGGGGAGCGTACGTGTGAGGGCGCGGGTTAGTGTCAGCGTACGGGTTAGGATTTGGGGACGGGTGAGGGTCAGGCTTCGGGGAAGGGTTAGGGTTAGGGTTCGGGCTAGGGTTAGGGTTAGGGGACGGGGACGGTTTAGGGTCCAGGTGAGGGTACGACAACGCTTTAGGGGGAGCGTACGTGTGAGGGCGCGGGTTAGTGTCAGCGTACGGGTTAGGATTAGGGGACGGGTGAGGGTCAGGCTTCGGGGAAGGGTTAGGGTTAGGGTTCGGGCTAGGGTTAGGGTTAGGGGACGGGGACGGTTTAGGGTCCAGGTGAGGGTACGACAACGCTTTAGGGGGAGCGTACGTGTGAGGGCGCGGGTTAGTGTCAGCGTACGGGTTAGGATTAGGGGACGGGTGAGGGTCAGGCTTCGGGGAAGGGTTAGGGTTAGGGTTCGGGGTAGGGTTAGGGTTAGGGGATGGGGACGGTTTAGGGTCCAGGTGAGGGTACGACAACGCTTTAGGGGGAGCGTACGTGTGAGGGCGCGGGTTCGTGTCAGCGTACGGGTTAGGATTAGGGGACGGGTGAGGGTCAGGCTTCGGGGAAGGGTTAGGGTTAGGGTTCGGGCTAGGGTTAGGGTTAGGGGACGGGGACGGTTTAGGGTCCAGGTGAGGGTACGACAACGCTTTAGGGGGAGCGTACGTGTGAGGGCGCGGGTTCGTGTCAGCGTACGGGTTAGGATTAGGGGACGGGTGAGGGTCAGGCTTCGGGGAAGGGTTAGGGTTAGGGTTCGGGCTAGGGTTAGGGTTAGGGGACGGGGACGGTTTAGGGTCCAGGTGAGGGTACGACAACGCTTTAGGGGGAGCGTACGTGTGAGCGCGCGGGTTAGTGTCAGCGTACGGGTTAGGATTAGGGGACGGGTGAGGGTCAGGCTTCGGGGAAGGTTTAGGGTTAGGGTTCGGGCTAGGGTTAGGGTTAGGGGACGGGGACGGTTTAGGGTCCAGGTGAGGGTACGACAACGCTTTAGGGGGAGCGTACGTGTGAGGGCGCGGGTTCGTGTCAGCGTACGGGTTAGGATTAGGGAACGGCTGAGGGTCAGGCTTCGGGGAAGGGTTAGGGTTAGGGTTCGGGCTAGGGTTAGGGTTAGGGGACGGGGACGGTTTAGGGTCCAGGTGAGGGTACGACAACGCTTTAGGGGGAGCGTACGTGTGAGGGCGCGGGTTAGTGTCAGCGTACGGGTTAGGATTAGGGGACGGGTGAGGGTCAGGCTTCGGGGAAGTGTTAGGGTTAGGGTTCGGGCTAGGGTTAGGGTTAGGGGACGGGGACGGTTTAGGGTCCAGGTGAAGGTACGACAACGCTGTAGGGGGAGCGTACGTGTGAGGGCGCGGGTTAGTGTCAGCGTACGGGTTAGGATTAGGGGACGCGTGAGGGTCAGGCTTCGGGGAAGTGTTAGGGTTAGGGTTCGGGCTAGGGTTAGGGTTAGGGGACGGGGACGGTTTAGGGTCCAGGTGAGGGTACGACAACGCTTTAGGGGGAGCGTACGTGTGAGGGCACGGGTTAGTGTCAGCGTACGGGTTAGGATTAGGGGACGGGTGAGGGTCAGGCTTCGGGGAAGGGTTAGGGTTAGGGTTTGGGCTAGGGTTAGGGTTAGGGGACGGGGACGGTTTAGGGTCCAGGTGAGGGTACGACAACGCTTTAGGGGGAGCGTACGTGTGAGGGCGCGGGTTAGTGTCAGCGTACGGGTTAGGATTAGGGGACGGGTGAGGGTCAGGTTTCGGGTTAGGGTTAGGGTTAGGGTTCGGGCTAGGGTTAGGGTTAGGGGTCGGGGACGGTTTAGGGTCCAGGTGAGGGTACGACAACGCTGTAGGGGGAGCGTACGTGTGAGGGCGCGGGTTAGTGTCAGCGTACGGGTTAGGATTAGGGGACGGGTGAGGGTCAGGCTTCGGGGAAGTGTTAGGGTTAGGGTTCGGGCTAGGGTTAGGGTTAGGGGACGGGGACGGTTTAGGGTCCAGGTGAGGGTACGACAACGCTTTAGGGGGAGCGTACGTGTGAGGGCGCGGGTTAGTGTCAGCGTACGGGTTAGGATTAGGGGACGGGTGAGGGTCAGGCTTCGGGTTAGGGTTAGGGTTAAGGTTCGGGCTAGGGTTAGGGTTAGGGGTCGGGGACGGTTTAGGGTCCAGGTGAGGGTACGACAACGCTGTAGGGGGAGCGTACGTGTGAGGGCGCGGGTTAGTGTCAGCGTACGGGTTAGGATTAGGGGACGGGTGAGGGTCAGGCTTCGGGGAAGGGTTAGGGTTAGGGTTCGGGCTAGGGTTAGGGTTAGGGGACGGGGACGGTTTAGGGTCCAGGTGAGGGTACGACAACGCTTTAGGGGGAGCGTACGTGTGAGGGCGCGGGTTAGTGTCAGCGTACGGATTAGGATTAGGGGACGGGTGAGGGTCAGGCTTCGGGTTAGGGTTAGGGTTAGGGTTCGGGCTACGGTTAGGGTTAGGGGTCGGGGACGGTTTAGGGTCCAGGTAAGGGTACGACAACGCTTTAGGGGGAGCGTACGTGTGAGGGCGCGGGTTAGTGTCAGCGTACGGGTTAGGATTAGGGGACGGGTGAGGGTCAGGCTTCGGGGAAGGGTTAGGGTTAGGGTTTGGGCTAGGGTTAGGGTTAGGGGACGGGGACGGTTTAGGGTCCAGGTGAGGGTACGACAACGCTTTAGGGGGAGCGTACGTGTGAGGGCGCGGGTTAGTGTCAGCGTACGGGTTAGGATTAGGGGACGGGTGAGGGTCAGGCTTCGGGTTAGGGTTAGGGTTAGGGTTCGGGCTAGGGTTAGGGTTAGGGGTCGGGGACGGTTTAGGGTCCAGGTGAGGGTACGACAACGCTGTAGGGGGAGCGTACGTGTGAGGGCGCGGGTTAGTGTCAGCGTACGGGTTAGGATTAGGGGACGGGTGAGGGTCAGGCTTCGGGGAAGGGTTAGGGTTAGGGTTCGGGCTAGGGTTAGGGTTAGGGGACGGGGACGGTTTAGGGTCCAGGTGAGGGTACGACAACGCTGTAGGGGGAGCGTACGTGTGAGGGCGCGGGTTAGTGTCAGCGTACGGGTTAGGATTAGGGGACGCGTGAGGGTCAGGCTTCGGGGAAGTGTTAGGGTTAGGGTTCGGGCTAGGGTTAGGGTTAGGGGACGGGGACGGTTTAGGGTCCAGGTGAGGGTACGACAACGCTGTAGGGGGAGCGTACGTGTGAGGGCACGGGTTAGTGTCAGCGTACGGGTTAGGATTAGGGGACGGGTGAGGGTCAGGCTTCGGGGAAGGGTTAGGGTTAGGGTTTGGGCTAGGGTTAGGGTTAGGGGACGGGGACGGTTTAGGGTCCAGGTGAGGGTACGACAACGCTTTAGGGGGAGCGTACGTGTGAGGGCGCGGGTTAGTGTCAGCGTACGGGTTAGGATTAGGGGACGGGTGAGGGTCAGGTTTCGGGTTAGGGTTAGGGTTAGGGTTCGGGCTAGGGTTAGGGTTAGGGGTCGGGGACGGTTTAGGGTCCAGGTGAGGGTACGACAACGCTGTAGGGGGAGCGTACGTGTGAGGGCGCGGGTTAGTGTCAGCGTACGGTTTAGGATTAGGGGACGGGTGAGGGTCAGGCTTCGGGGAAGTGTTAGGGTTAGGGTTCGGGCTAGGGTTAGGGTTAGGGGACGGGGACGGTTTAGGGTCCAGGTGAGGGTACGACAACGCTTTAGGGGGAGCGTACGTGTGAGGGCGCGGGTTAGTGTCAGCGTACGGGTTAGGATTAGGGGACGGGTGAGGGTCAGGCTTCGGGGAAGGGTTAGGGTTAGGGTTCGGGCTAGGGTTAGGGTTAGGGGACGGGGACGGTTTAGGGTCCAGGTGAGGGTACGACAACGCTTTAGGGGGAGCGTACGTGTGAGGGCGCGGGTTAGTGTCAGCGTACGGATTAGGATTAGGGGACGGGTGAGGGTCAGGCTTCGGGTTAGGGTTAGGGTTAGGGTTCGGGCTACGGTTAGGGTTAGGGGTCGGGGACGGTTTAGGGTCCAGGTAAGGGTACGACAACGCTTTAGGGGGAGCGTACGTGTGAGGGCGCGGGTTAGTGTCAGCGTACGGGTTAGGATTAGGGGACGGGTGAGGGTCAGGCTTCGGGGAAGGGTTAGGGTTAGGGTTTGGGCTAGGGTTAGGGTTAGGGGACGGGGACGGTTTAGGGTCCAGGTGAGGGTACGACAACGCTTTAGGGGGAGCGTACGTGTGAGGGCGCGGGTTAGTGTCAGCGTACGGGTTAGGATTAGGGGACGGGTGAGGGTCAGGCTTCGGGTTAGGGGTAGGGTTAGGGTTCGGGCTAGGGTTAGGGTTAGGGGTCGGGGACGGTTTAGGGTCCAGGTGAGGGTACGACAACGCTGTAGGGGGAGCGTACGTGTGAGGGCGCGGGTTAGTGTCAGCGTACGGGTTAGGATTAGGGGACGGGTGAGGGTCAGGCTTCGGGGAAGGGTTAGGGTTAGGGTTCGGGCTAGGGTTAGGGTTAGGGGACGGGGACGGTTTAGGGTCCAGGTGAGGGTACGACAACGCTTTAGGGGGAGCGTACGTGTGAGGGCGCGGGTTAGTGTCAGCGTACGGGTTAGGATTAGGGGACGGGTGAGGGTCAGGCTTCGGGGAAGGGTTAGGGTTAGGGTTCGGGCTAGGGTTAGGGTTAGGGGACGGGGACGGTTTAGGGTCCAGGTGAGGGTACGACAACGCTGTAGGGGGAGCGTACGTGTGAGGGCGCGGGTTAGTGTCAGCGTACGGGTTAGGATTAGGGGACGGGTGAGGGTCAGGCTTCGGGGAAGGGTTAGGGTTAGGGTTCGGGCTAGGGTTAGGGTTAGGGGTCGGGGACGGTTTAGGGTCCAGGTGAGGGTACGACAACGCTGTAGGGGGAGCGTACGTGTGAGGGCGCGGGTTAGTGTCAGCGTACGGGTTAGGATTAGGGGACGGGTGAGGGTCAGGCTTCGGGGAAGGGTTAGGGTTAGGGTTCGGGCTAGGGTTAGGGTTAGGGGACGGGGACGGTTTAGGGTCCAGGTGAGGGTACGTCAACGCTTTAGGGGGAGCGTACGTGTGAGGGCGCGGGTTAGTGTCAGCGTACGGGTTAGGATTAGGGGACGGGTGAGGGTCAGGCTTCGGGGAAGGGTTAGGGTTAGGGTTCGGGCTAGGGTTAGGGTTAGGGGACGGGGACGGTTTAGGGTCCAGGTGAGGGTACGACAACGCTGTAGGGGGAGCGTACGTGTGAGGGCGCGGGTTAGTGTCAGCGTACGGGTTAGGATTAGCGGACGGGTGAGGGTCAGGCTTCGGGGAAGGGTTAGGGTTAGGGTTCGGGCTAGGGTTAGGGTTAGGGGATGGGGACGGTTTAGGGTCCAGGTGAGGGTACGACAACGCTTTAGGGGGAGCGTACGTGTGAGGGCGCGGGTTAGTGTCAGCGTACGGGTTAGGATTTGGGGACGGGTGAGGGTCAGGCTTCGGGGAAGGGTTAGGGTTAGGGTTCGGGCTAGGGTTAGGGTTAGGGGACGGGGAAGGTTTAGGGTCCAGGTGAGGGTACGACAACGCTTTAGGGGGAGCGTACGTGTGAGGGCGCGGGTTAGTGTCAGCGTACGGGTTAAGATTAGGGGACGGTTGAGGGTCAGGCTTCGGGGAAGGGTTAGGGTTAGGGTTCGGGCTAGGGTTAGGGTTAGGGGACGGGGACGGTTTAGGGTCCAGGTGAGGGTACGACAACGCTTTAGGGGGAGCGTACGTGTGAGGGCGCGGGTTAGTGTCAGCGTACGGGTTAAGATTAGGGGACGGTTGAGGGTCGGGCTTCGGGGAAGGGTTAGGGTTAGGGTTCGGGCTAGGGTTAGGGTTAGGGGACGGGGACGGTTTAGGGTCCAGGTGAGGTTACGACAACGCTTTAGGGGGAGCGTACGTGTGAGGGCGCGGGTTAGTGTCAGCGTACGGGTTAGGATTAGGGAACGGCTGAGGGTCAGGCTTCGGGGAAGGGTTAGGGTTAGGGTTCGGGCTAGGGTTAGGGTTAGGGGACGGGGACGGTTTAGGGTCCAGGTGAGGGTACGACAACGCTGTAGGGGGAGCGTACGTGTGAGGGCGCGGGTTAGTGTCAGCGTACGGGTTAGGATTAGGGGACGGGTGACGGTCAGGCTTCGGGGAAGGGTTAGGGTTAGGGTTCGGTCTAGGGTTAGGGTTAGGGGACGGGGACGGTTTAGGGTCCAGGTGAGGGTACGACAACGCTTTAGGGGGAGCGTACGTGTGAGGGCGCGGGTTAGTGTCAGCGTACGGGTTAGGATTAGGGGACGGGTGAGGGTCAGGCTTCGGGGAAGGGTTAGGGTTAGGGTTCGGGCTAGGGTTAGGGTTAGGGGACGGGGACGGTTTAGGGTCCAGGTGAGGGTACGACAACGCTGTAGGGGGAGCGTACGTGTGAGGGCGCGGGTTAGTGTCAGCGTACGGGTTAGGATTAGGGGACGCGTGAGGGTCAGGCTTCGGGGAAGGGTTAGGGTTAGGGTTCGGGCTAGGGTTAGGGTTAGGGGACGGGGACGGTTTAGGGTCCAGGTGAGGGTACTACAACGCTGTAGGGGGAGCGTACGTGTGAGGGCGCGGGTTAGTGTCAGCGTACGGGTTAGGATTAGGGGACGGGTGAGGGTCAGGCTTCGGGGAAGGGTTAGGGTTAGGGTTCGGGCTAGGGTTAGGGTTAGGGGACGGGGACGGTTTAGGGTCCAGGTGAGGGTACGACAACGCTGTAGGGGGAGCGTACGTGTGAGGGCGCGGGTTAGTGTCAGCGTACGGGTTAGGATTAGGGGACGGGTGAGGGTCAGGCTTCGGGGAAGGGTTAGGGTTAGGGTTCGGGCTAGGGTTAGGGTTAGGGGACGGGGACGGTTTAGGGTCCAGGTGAGGGTACGACAACGCTTTAGGGGGAGCGTACGTGTGAGGGCGCGGGTTAGTGTCAGCGTACGGGTTAGGATTAGGGGACGGGTGAGGGTCAGGCTTCGGGGAAGGGTTAGGGTTAGGGTTCGGGCTAGGGTTAGGGTTAGGGGACGGGGACGGTTTAGGGTCCAGGTGAGGGTACGACAACGCTTTAGGGGGAGCGTACGTGTGAGGGCGCGGGTTAGTGTCAGCGTACGGGTTAGGATTTGGGGACGGGTGAGGGTCAGGCTTCGGGGAAGGGTTAGGGTTAGGGTTCGGGCTAGGGTTAGGGTTAGGGGACGGGGAAGGTTTAGGGTCCAGGTGAGGGTACGACAACGCTTTAGGGGGAGCGTACGTGTGAGGGCGCGGGTTAGTGTCAGCGTACGGGTTAGGATTAGGGGACGGGTGAGGGTCAGGCTTCGGGGAAGGTTTAGGGTTAGGGTTCGGGCTAGGGTTAGGGTTAGGGGACGGGGACGGTTTAGGGTCCAGGTGAGGGTACGACAACGCTTTAGGGGGAGCGTACGTGTGAGGGCGCGGGTTAGTGTCAGCGTACGGGTTAAGATTAGGGGACGGTTGAGGGTCAGGCTTCGGGGAAGGGTTAGGGTTAGGGTTCGGGCTAGGGTTAGGGTTAGGGGACGGGGACGGTTTAGGGTCCAGGTGAGGGTACGACAACGCTTTAGGGGGAGCGTACGTGTGAGGGCACGGGTTAGTGTCAGCGTACGGGTTAGGATTAGGGGACGGGTGAGTGTCAGGCTTCGGGGAAGGTTTAGGGTTAGGGTTCGGGCTAGGGTTAGGGTTAGGGGACGGGGACGGTTTAGGGTCCAGGTGAGGGTACGACAACGCTTTAGGGGGAGCGTACGTGTGAGGGCGCGGGTTAGTGTCAGCGTACGGGTTAAGATTAGGGGACGGTTGAGGGTCGGGCTTCGGGGAAGGGTTAGGGTTAGGGTTCGGGCTAGGGTTAGGGTTAGGGGACGGGGACGGTTTAGTGTCCAGGTGAGGTTACGACAACGCTTTAGGGGGAGCGTACGTGTGAGGGCGCGGGTTAGTGTCAGCGTACGGGTTAGGATTAGGGAACGGCTGAGGGTCAGGCTTCGGGGAAGGGTTAGGGTTAGGGTTCGGGCTAGGGTTAGGGTTAGGGGACGGGGACGGTTTAGGGTCCAGGTGAGGGTACGACAACGCTGTAGGGGGAGCGTACGTGTGAGGGCGCGGGTTAGTGTCAGCGTACGGGTTAGGATTAGGGGACGGGTGAGGGTCAGGCTTCGGGGAAGGGTTACGGTTAGGGTTCGGGCTAGGGTTAGGGTTAGGGGACGGGGACGGTTTAGGGTCCAGGTGAGGGTACGACAACGCTGTAGGGGGAGCGTACGTGTGAGGGCGCGGGTTAGTGTCAGCGTACGGGTTAGGATTAGGGGACGGGTGAGGGTCAGGCTTCGGGGAAGGGTTAGGGTTAGGGTTCGGGGTAGGGTTAGGGTTAGGGGACGGGGACGGTTTAGGGTCCAGGTGAGGGTACGACAACGCTTTAGGGGGAGCGTACGTGTGAGGGCGCGGGTTAGTGTCAGCGTACGGGTTAGGATTAGGGGACGGGTGAGGGTCAGGCTTCGGGGAAGGGTTAGGGTTAGGGTTCGGGCTAGGGTTAGGGTTAGGGGACGGGGACGGTTTAGGGTCCAGGTGAGGGTACGACAACGCTTTAGGGGGAGCGTACGTGTGAGGGCGCGGGTTAGTGTCAGCGTACGGGTTAGGATTTGGGGACGGGTGAGGGTCAGGCTTCGGGGAAGGGTTAGGGTTAGGGTTCGGGCTAGGGTTAGGGTTAGGGGACGGGGACGGTTTAGGGTCCAGGTGAGGGTACGACAACGCTTTAGGGGGAGCGTACGTGTGAGGGCGCGGGTTAGTGTCAGCGTACGGGTTAGGATTAGGGGACGGGTGAGGGTCAGGCTTCGGGGAAGGGTTAGGGTTAGGGTTCGGGCTAGGGTTAGGGTTAGGGGACGGGGACGGTTTAGGGTCCAGGTGAGGGTACGACAACGCTTTAGGGGGAGCGTACGTGTGAGGGCGCGGGTTAGTGTCAGCGTACGGGTTAGGATTAGGGGACGGGTGAGGGTCAGGCTTCGGGGAAGGGTTAGGGTTAGGGTTCGGGGTAGGGTTAGGGTTAGGGGATGGGGACGGTTTAGGGTCCAGGTGAGGGTACGACAACGCTTTAGGGGGAGCGTACGTGTGAGGGCGCGGGTTCGTGTCAGCGTACGGGTTAGGATTAGGGGACGGGTGAGGGTCAGGCTTCGGGGAAGGGTTAGGGTTAGTGTTCGGGCTAGGGTTAGGGTTAGGGGACGGGGACGGTTTAGGGTCCAGGTGAGGGTACGACAACGCTTTAGGGGGAGCGTACGTGTGAGGGCGCGGGTTCGTGTCAGCGTACGGGTTAGGATTAGGGGACGGGTGAGGGTCAGGCTTCGGGGAAGGGTTAGGGTTAGGGTTCGGGCTAGGGTTAGGGTTAGGGGACGGGGACGGTTTAGGGTCCAGGTGAGGGTACGACAACGCTTTAGGGGGAGCGTACGTGTGAGCGCGCGGGTTAGTGTCAGCGTACGGGTTAGGATTAGGGGACGGGTGAGGGTCAGGCTTCGGGGAAGGTTTAGGGTTAGGGTTCGGGCTAGGGTTAGGGTTAGGGGACGGGGACGGTTTAGGGTCCAGGTGAGGGTACGACAACGCTTTAGGGGGAGCGTACGTGTGAGGGCGCGGGTTCGTGTCAGCGTACGGGTTAGGATTAGGGAACGGCTGAGGGTCAGGCTTCGGGGAAGGGTTAGGGTTAGGGTTCGGGCTAGGGTTAGGGTTAGGGGACGGGGACGGTTTAGGGTCCAGGTGAGGGTACGACAACGCTTTAGGGGGAGCGTACGTGTGAGGGCGCGGGTTAGTGTCAGCGTACGGGTTAGGATTAGGGGACGGGTGAGGGTCAGGCTTCGGGGAAGTGTTAGGGTTAGGGTTCGGGCTAGGGTTAGGGTTAGGGGACGGGGACGGTTTAGGGTCCAGGTGAGGGTACGACAACGCTGTAGGGGGAGCGTACGTGTGAGGGCGCGGGTTAGTGTCAGCGTACGGGTTAGGATTAGGGGACGCGTGAGGGTCAGGCTTCGGGGAAGTGTTAGGGTTAGGGTTCGGGCTAGGGTTAGGGTTAGGGGACGGGGACGGTTTAGGGTCCAGGTGAGGGTACGACAACGCTTTAGGGGGAGCGTACGTGTGAGGGCACGGGTTAGTGTCAGCGTACGGGTTAGGATTAGGGGACGGGTGAGGGTCAGGCTTCGGGGAAGGGTTAGGGTTAGGGTTTGGGCTAGGGTTAGGGTTAGGGGACGGGGACGGTTTAGGGTCCAGGTGAGGGTACGACAACGCTTTAGGGGGAGCGTACGTGTGAGGGCGCGGGTTAGTGTCAGCGTACGGGTTAGGATTAGGGGACGGGTGAGGGTCAGGTTTCGGGTTAGGGTTAGGGTTAGGGTTCGGGCTAGGGTTAGGGTTAGGGGTCGGGGACGGTTTAGGGTCCAGGTGAGGGTACGACAACGCTGTAGGGGGAGCGTACGTGTGAGGGCGCGGGTTAGTGTCAGCGTACGGGTTAGGATTAGGGGACGGGTGAGGGTCAGGCTTCGGGGAAGTGTTAGGGTTAGGGTTCGGGCTAGGGTTAGGGTTAGGGGACGGGGACGGTTTAGGGTCCAGGTGAGGGTACGACAACGCTTTAGGGGGAGCGTACGTGTGAGGGCGCGGGTTAGTGTCAGCGTACGGGTTAGGATTAGGGGACGGGTGAGGGTCAGGCTTCGGGTTAGGGTTAGGGTTAGGGTTCGGGCTAGGGTTAGGGTTAGGGGTCGGGGACGGTTTAGGGTCCAGGTGAGGGTACGACAACGCTGTAGGGGGAGCGTACGTGTGAGGGCGCGGGTTAGTGTCAGCGTACGGGTTAGGATTAGGGGACGGGTGAGGGTCAGGCTTCGGGGAAGGGTTAGGGTTAGGGTTCGGGCTAGGGTTAGGGTTAGGGGACGGGGACGGTTTAGGGTCCAGGTGAGGGTACGACAACGCTTTAGGGGGAGCGTACGTGTGAGGGCGCGGGTTAGTGTCAGCGTACGGATTAGGATTAGGGGACGGGTGAGGGTCAGGCTTCGGGTTAGGGTTAGGGTTAGGGTTCGGGCTACGGTTAGGGTTAGGGGTCGGGGACGGTTTAGGGTCCAGGTAAGGGTACGACAACGCTTTAGGGGGAGCGTACGTGTGAGGGCGCGGGTTAGTGTCAGCGTACGGGTTAGGATTAGGGGACGGGTGAGGGTCAGGCTTCGGGGAAGGGTTAGGGTTAGGGTTTGGGCTAGGGTTAGGGTTAGGGGACGGGGACGGTTTAGGGTCCAGGTGAGGGTACGACAACGCTTTAGGGGGAGCGTACGTGTGAGGGCGCGGGTTAGTGTCAGCGTACGGGTTAGGATTAGGGGACGGGTGAGGGTCAGGCTTCGGGTTAGGGTTAGGGTTAGGGTTCGGGCTAGGGTTAGGGTTAGGGGTCGGGGACGGTTTAGGGTCCAGGTGAGGGTACGACAACGCTGTAGGGGGAGCGTACGTGTGAGGGCGCGGGTTAGTGTCAGCGTACGGGTTAGGATTAGGGGACGGGTGAGGGTCAGGCTTCGGGGAAGGGTTAGGGTTAGGGTTCGGGCTAGGGTTAGGGTTAGGGGACGGGGACGGTTTAGGGTCCAGGTGAGGGTACGACAGCGCTGTAGGGGGAGCGTACGTGTGAGGGCGCGGGTTAGTGTCAGCGTACGGGTTAGGATTAGGGGACGCGTGAGGGTCAGGCTTCGGGGAAGTGTTAGGGTTAGGGTTCGGGCTAGGGTTAGGGTTAGGGGACGGGGACGGTTTAGGGTCCAGGTGAGGGTACGACAACGCTTTAGGGGGAGCGTACGTGTGAGGGCACGGGTTAGTGTCAGCGTACGGGTTAGGATTAGGGGACGGGTGAGGGTCAGGCTTCGGGGAAGGGTTAGGGTTAGGGTTTGGGCTAGGGTTAGGGTTAGGGGACGGGGACGGTTTAGGGTCCAGGTGAGGGTACGACAACGCTTTAGGGGGAGCGTACGTGTGAGGGCGCGGGTTAGTGTCAGCGTACGGGTTAGGATTAGGGGACGGGTGAGTGTCAGGTTTCGGGTTAGGGTTAGGGTTAGGGTTCGGGCTAGGGTTAGGGTTAGGGGTCGGGGACGGTTTAGGGTCCAGGTGAGGGTACGACAACGCTGTAGGGGGAGCGTACGTGTGAGGGCGCGGGTTAGTGTCAGCGTACGGGTTAGGATTAGGGGACGGGTGAGGGTCAGGCTTCGGGGAAGTGTTAGGGTTAGGGTTCGGGCTAGGGTTAGGGTTAGGGGACGGGGACGGTTTAGGGTCCAGGTGAGGGTACGACAACGCTTTAGGGGGAGCGTACGTGTGAGGGCGCGGGTTAGTGTCAGCGTACGGGTTAGGATTAGGGGACGGGTGAGGGTCAGGCTTCGGGGAAGGGTTAGGGTTAGGGTTCGGGCTAGGGTTAGGGTTAGGGGACGGGGACGGTTTAGGGTCCAGGTGAGGGTACGACAACGCTTTAGGGGGAGCGTACGTGTGAGGGCGCGGGTTAGTGTCAGCGTACGGATTAGGATTAGGGGACGGGTGAGGGTCAGGCTTCGGGTTAGGGTTAGGGTTAGGGTTCGGGCTACGGTTAGGGTTAGGGGTCGGGGACGGTTTAGGGTCCAGGTAAGGGTACGACAACGCTTTAGGGGGAGCGTACGTGTGAGGGCGCGGGTTAGTGTCAGCGTACGGGTTAGGATTAGGGGACGGGTGAGGGTCAGGCTTCGGGGAAGGGTTAGGGTTAGGGTTTGGGCTAGGGTTAGGGTTAGGGGACGGGGACGGTTTAGGGTCCAGGTGAGGGTACGACAACGCTTTAGGGGGAGCGTACGTGTGAGGGCGCGGGTTAGTGTCAGCGTACGGGTTAGGATTAGGGGACGGGTGAGGGTCAGGCTTCGGGTTAGGGGTAGGGTTAGGGTTCGGGCTAGGGTTAGGGTTAGGGGTCGGGGACGGTTTAGGGTCCAGGTGAGGGTACGACAACGCTGTAGGGGGAGCGTACGTGTGAGGGCGCGGGTTAGTGTCAGCGTACGGGTTAGGATTTGGGGACGGGTGAGGGTCAGGCTTCGGGGAAGGGTTAGGGTTAGGGTTCGGGCTAGGGTTAGGGTTAGGGGACGGGGAAGGTTTAGGGTCCAGGTGAGGGTACGACAACGCTTTAGGGGGAGCGTACGTGTGAGGGCGCGGGTTAGTGTCAGCGTACGGGTTAGGATTAGGGGACGGGTGAGGGTCAGGCTTCGGGGAAGGTTTAGGGTTAGGGTTCGGGCTAGGGTTAGGGTTAGGGGACGGGGACGGTTTAGGGTCCAGGTGAGGGTACGACAACGCTTTAGGGGGAGCGTACGTGTGAGGGCGCGGGTTAGTGTCAGCGTACGGGTTAAGATTAGGGGACGGTTGAGGGTCAGGCTTCGGGGAAGGGTTAGGGTTAGGGTTCGGGCTAGGGTTAGGGTTAGGGGACGGGGACGGTTTAGGGTCCAGTTGAGGGTACGACAACGCTTTAGGGGGAGCGTACGTGTGAGGGCACGGGTTAGTGTCAGCGTACGGGTTAGGATTAGGGGACGGGTGAGTGTCAGGCTTCGGGGAAGGTTTAGGGTTAGGGTTCGGGCTAGGGTTAGGGTTAGGGGACGGGGACGGTTTAGGGTCCAGGTGAGGGTACGACAACGCTTTAGGGGGAGCGTACGTGTGAGGGCGCGGGTTAGTGTCAGCGTACGGGTTAAGATTAGGGGACGGTTGAGGGTCGGGCTTCGGGGAAGGGTTAGGGTTAGGGTTCGGGCTAGGGTTAGGGTTAGGGGACGGGGACGGTTTAGTGTCCAGGTGAGGTTACGACAACGCTTTAGGGGGAGCGTACGTGTGAGGGCGCGGGTTAGTGTCAGCGTACGGGTTAGGATTAGGGAACGGCTGAGGGTCAGGCTTCGGGGAAGGGTTAGGGTTAGGGTTCGGGCTAGGGTTAGGGTTAGGGGACGGGGACGGTTTAGGGTCCAGGTGAGGGTACGACAACGCTGTAGGGGGAGCGTACGTGTGAGGGCGCGGGTTAGTGTCAGCGTACGGGTTAGGATTAGGGGACGGGTGAGGGTCAGGCTTCGGGGAAGGGTTACGGTTAGGGTTCGGGCTAGGGTTAGGGTTAGGGGACGGGGACGGTTTAGGGTCCAGGTGAGGGTACGACAACGCTGTAGGGGGAGCGTACGTGTGAGGGCGCGGGTTAGTGTCAGCGTACGGGTTAGGATTAGGGGACGGGTGAGGGTCAGGCTTCGGGGAAGGGTTAGGGTTAGGGTTCGGGCTAGGGTTAGGGTTAGGGGACGGGGACGGTTTAGGGTCCAGGTGAGGGTATGACAACGCTGTAGGGGGAGCGTACGTGTGAGGGCGCGGGTTAGTGTCAGCGTACGGGTTAGGATATAGGGACGGGTGAGGGTCAGGCTTCGGGGAAGGGTTAGGGTTAGGGTTCGGGGTAGGGTTAGGGTTAGGGGACGGGGACGGTTTAGGGTCCAGGTGAGGGTACGACAACGCTTTAGGGGGAGCGTACGTGTGAGGGCGCGGGTTAGTGTCAGCGTACGGGTTAGGATTAGGGGACGGGTGAGGGTCAGGCTTCGGGGAAGGGTTAGGGTTAGGGTTCGGGCTAGGGTTAGGGTTAGGGGACGGGGACGGTTTAGGGTCCAGGTGAGGGTACGACAACGCTTTAGGGGGAGCGTACGTGTGAGGGCGCGGGTTAGTGTCAGCGTACGGGTTAGGATTTGGGGACGGGTGAGGGTCAGGCTTCGGGGAAGGGTTAGGGTTAGGGTTCGGGCTAGGGTTAGGGTTAGGGGACGGGGACGGTTTAGGGTCCAGGTGAGGGTACGACAACGCTTTAGGGGGAGCGTACGTGTGAGGGCGCGGGTTAGTGTCAGCGTACGGGTTAGGATTAGGGGACGGGTGAGGGTCAGGCTTCGGGGAAGGGTTAGGGTTAGGGTTCGGGCTAGGGTTAGGGTTAGGGGACGGGGACGGTTTAGGGTCCAGGTGAGGGTACGACAACGCTTTAGGGGGAGCGTACGTGTGAGGGCGCGGGTTAGTGTCAGCGTACGGGTTAGGATTAGGGGACGGGTGAGGGTCAGGCTTCGGGGAAGGGTTAGGGTTAGGGTTCGGGGTAGGGTTAGGGTTAGGGGATGGGGACGGTTTAGGGTCCAGGTGAGGGTACGACAACGCTTTAGGGGGAGCGTACGTGTGAGGGCGCGGGTTCGTGTCAGCGTACGGGTTAGGATTAGGGGACGGGTGAGGGTCAGGCTTCGGGGAAGGGTTAGGGTTAGGGTTCGGGCTAGGGTTAGGGTTAGGGGACGGGGACGGTTTAGGGTCCAGGTGAGGGTACGACAACGCTTTAGGGGGAGCGTACGTGTGAGGGCGCGGGTTCGTGTCAGCGTACGGGTTAGGATTAGGGGACGGGTGAGGGTCAGGCTTCGGGGAAGGGTTAGGGTTAGGGTTCGGGCTAGGGTTAGGGTTAGGGGACGGGGACGGTTTAGGGTCCAGGTGATGGTACGACAACGCTTTAGGGGGAGCGTACGTGTGAGCGCGCGGGTTAGTGTCAGCGTACGGGTTAGGATTAGGGGACGGGTGAGGGTCAGGCTTCGGGGAAGGTTTAGGGTTAGGGTTCGGGCTAGGGTTAGGGTTAGGGGACGGGGACGGTTTAGGGTCCAGGTGAGGGTACGACAACGCTTTAGGGGGAGCGTACGTGTGAGGGCGCGGGTTCGTGTCAGCGTACGGGTTAGGATTAGGGAACGGCTGAGGGTCAGGCTTCGGGGAAGGGTTAGGGTTAGGGTTCGGGCTAGGGTTAGGGTTAGGGGACGGGGACGGTTTAGGGTCCAGGTGAGGGTACGACAACGCTTTAGGGGGAGCGTACGTGTGAGGGCGCGGGTTAGTGTCAGCGTACGGGTTAGGATTAGGGGACGGGTGAGGGTCAGGCTTCGGGGAAGTGTTAGGGTTAGGGTTCGGGCTAGGGTTAGGGTTAGGGGACGGGGACGGTTTAGGGTCCAGGTGAAGGTACGACAACGCTGTAGGGGGAGCGTACGTGTGAGGGCGCGGGTTAGTGTCAGCGTACGGGTTAGGATTAGGGGACGCGTGAGGGTCAGGCTTCGGGGAAGTGTTAGGGTTAGGGTTCGGGCTAGGGTTAGGGTTAGGGGACGGGGACGGTTTAGGGTCCAGGTGAGGGTACGACAACGCTTTAGGGGGAGCGTACGTGTGAGGGCACGGGTTAGTGTCAGCGTACGGGTTAGGATTAGGGGACGGGTGAGGGTCAGGCTTCGGGGAAGGGTTAGGGTTAGGGTTTGGGCTAGGGTTAGGGTTAGGGGACGGGGACGGTTTAGGGTCCAGGTGAGGGTACGACAACGCTTTAGGGGGAGCGTACGTGTGAGGGCGCGGGTTAGTGTCAGCGTACGGGTTAGGATTAGGGGACGGGTGAGGGTCAGGTTTCGGGTTAGGGTTAGGGTTAGGGTTCGGGCTAGGGTTAGGGTTAGGGGTCGGGGACGGTTTAGGGTCCAGGTGAGGGTACGACAACGCTGTAGGGGGAGCGTACGTGTGAGGGCGCGGGTTAGTGTCAGCGTACGGGTTAGGATTAGGGGACGGGTGAGGGTCAGGCTTCGGGGAAGTGTTAGGGTTAGGGTTCGGGCTAGGGTTAGGGTTAGGGGACGGGGACGGTTTAGGGTCCAGGTGAGGGTACGACAACGCTTTAGGGGGAGCGTACGTGTGAGGGCGCGGGTTAGTGTCAGCGTACGGGTTAGGATTAGGGGACGGGTGAGGGTCAGGCTTCGGGTTAGGGTTAGGGTTAGGGTTCGGGCTAGGGTTAGGGTTAGGGGTCGGGGACGGTTTAGGGTCCAGGTGAGGGTACGACAACGCTGTAGGGGGAGCGTACGTGTGAGGGCGCGGGTTAGTGTCAGCGTACGGGTTAGGATTAGGGGACGGGTGAGGGTCAGGCTTCGGGGAAGGGTTAGGGTTAGGGTTCGGGCTAGGGTTAGGGTTAGGGGACGGGGACGGTTTAGGGTCCAGGTGAGGGTACGACAACGCTTTAGGGGGAGCGTACGTGTGAGGGCGCGGGTTAGTGTCAGCGTACGGATTAGGATTAGGGGACGGGTGAGGGTCAGGCTTCGGGTTAGGGTTAGGGTTAGGGTTCGGGCTACGGTTAGGGTTAGGGGTCGGGGACGGTTTAGGGTCCAGGTAAGGGTACGACAACGCTTTAGGGGGAGCGTACGTGTGAGGGCGCGGGTTAGTGTCAGCGTACGGGTTAGGATTAGGGGACGGGTGAGGGTCAGGCTTCGGGGAAGGGTTAGGGTTAGGGTTTGGGCTAGGGTTAGGGTTAGGGGACGGGGACGGTTTAGGGTCCAGGTGAGGGTACGACAACGCTTTAGGGGGAGCGTACGTGTGAGGGCGCGGGTTAGTGTCAGCGTACGGGTTAGGATTAGGGGACGGGTGAGGGTCAAGCTTCGGGTTAGGGTTAGGGTTAGGGTTCGGGCTAGGGTTAGGGTTAGGGGTCGGGGACGGTTTAGGGTCCAGGTGAGGGTACGACAACGCTGTAGGGGGAGCGTACGTGTGAGGGCGCGGGTTAGTGTCAGCGTACGGGTTAGGATTAGGGGACGGGTGAGGGTCAGGCTTCGGGGAAGGGTTAGGGTTAGGGTTCGGGCTAGGGTTAGGGTTAGGGGACGGGGACGGTTTAGGGTCCAGGTGAGGGTACGACAACGCTGTAGGGGGAGCGTACGTGTGAGGGCGCGGGTTAGTGTCAGCGTACGGGTTAGGATTAGGGGACGCGTGAGGGTCAGGCTTCGGGGAAGTGTTAGGGTTAGGGTTCGGGCTAGGGTTAGGGTTAGGGGACGGGGACGGTTTAGGGTCCAGGTGAGGGTACGACAACGCTGTAGGGGGAGCGTACGTGTGAGGGCACGGGTTAGTGTCAGCGTACGGGTTAGGATTAGGGGACGGGTGAGGGTCAGGCTTCGGGGAAGGGTTAGGGTTAGGGTTTGGGCTAGGGTTAGGGTTAGGGGACGGGGACGGTTTAGGGTCCAGGTGAGGGTACGACAACGCTTTAGGGGGAGCGTACGTGTGAGGGCGCGGGTTAGTGTCAGCGTACGGGTTAGGATTAGGGGACGGGTGAGGGTCAGGTTTCGGGTTAGGGTTAGGGTTAGGGTTCGGGCTAGGGTTAGGGTTAGGGGTCGGGGACGGTTTAGGGTCCAGGTGAGGGTACGACAACGCTGTAGGGGGAGCGTACGTGTGAGGGCGCGGGTTAGTGTCAGCGTACGGTTTAGGATTAGGGGACGGGTGAGGGTCAGGCTTCGGGGAAGTGTTAGGGTTAGGGTTCGGGCTAGGGTTAGGGTTAGGGGACGGGGACGGTTTAGGGTCCAGGTGAGGGTACGACAACGCTTTAGGGGGAGCGTACGTGTGAGGGCGCGGGTTAGTGTCAGCGTACGGGTTAGGATTAGGGGACGGGTGAGGGTCAGGCTTCGGGGAAGGGTTAGGGTTAGGGTTCGGGCTAGGGTTAGGGTTAGGGGACGGGGACGGTTTAGGGTCCAGGTGAGGGTACGACAACGCTTTAGGGGGAGCGTACGTGTGAGGGCGCGGGTTAGTGTCAGCGTACGGATTAGGATTAGGGGACGGGTGAGGGTCAGGCTTCGGGTTAGGGTTAGGGTTAGGGTTCGGGCTACGGTTAGGGTTAGGGGTCGGGGACGGTTTAGGGTCCAGGTAAGGGTACGACAACGCTTTAGGGGGAGCGTACGTGTGAGGGCGCGGGTTAGTGTCAGCGTACGGGTTAGGATTAGGGGACGGGTGAGGGTCAGGCTTCGGGGAAGGGTTAGGGTTAGGGTTTGGGCTAGGGTTAGGGTTAGGGGACGGGGACGGTTTAGGGTCCAGGTGAGGGTACGACAACGCTTTAGGGGGAGCGTACGTGTGAGGGCGCGGGTTAGTGTCAGCGTACGGGTTAGGATTAGGGGACGGGTGAGGGTCAGGCTTCGGGTTAGGGGTAGGGTTAGGGTTCGGGCTAGGGTTAGGGTTAGGGGTCGGGGACGGTTTAGGGTCCAGGTGAGGGTACGACAACGCTGTAGGGGGAGCGTACGTGTGAGGGCGCGGGTTAGTGTCAGCGTACGGGTTAGGATTAGGGGACGGGTGAGGGTCAGGCTTCGGGGAAGGGTTAGGGTTAGGGTTCGGGCTAGGGTTAGGGTTAGGGGACGGGGACGGTTTAGGGTCCAGGTGAGGGTACGACAACGCTTTAGGGGGAGCGTACGTGTGAGGGCGCGGGTTAGTGTCAGCGTACGGGTTAGGATTAGGGGACGGGTGAGGGTCAGGCTTCGGGGAAGGGTTAGGGTTAGGGTTCGGGCTAGGGTTAGGGTTAGGGGACGGGGACGGTTTAGGGTCCAGGTGAGGGTACGACAACGCTGTAGGGGGAGCGTACGTGTGAGGGCGCGGGTTAGTGTCAGCGTACGGGTTAGGATTAGGGGACGGGTGAGGGTCAGGCTTCGGGGAAGGGTTAGGGTTAGGGTTCGGGCTAGGGTTAGGGTTAGGGGTCGGGGACGGTTTAGGGTCCAGGTGAGGGTACGACAACGCTGTAGGGGGAGCGTACGTGTGAGGGCGCGGGTTAGTGTCAGCGTACGGGTTAGGATTAGGGGACGGGTGAGGGTCAGGCTTCGGGGAAGGGTTAGGGTTAGGGTTCGGGCTAGGGTTAGGGTTAGGGGACGGGGACGGTTTAGGGTCCAGGTGAGGGTACGTCAACGCTTTAGGGGGAGCGTACGTGTGAGGGCGCGGGTTAGTGTCAGCGTACGGGTTAGGATTAGGGGACGGGTGAGGGTCAGGCTTCGGGGAAGGGTTAGGGTTAGGGTTCGGGCTAGGGTTAGGGTTAGGGGACGGGGACGGTTTAGGGTCCAGGTGAGGGTACGACAACGCTGTAGGGGGAGCGTACGTGTGAGGGCGCGGGTTAGTGTCAGCGTACGGGTTAGGATTAGCGGACGGGTGAGGGTCAGGCTTCGGGGAAGGGTTAGGGTTAGGGTTCGGGCTAGGGTTAGGGTTAGGGGATGGGGACGGTTTAGGGTCCAGGTGAGGGTACGACAACGCTTTAGGGGGAGCGTACGTGTGAGGGCGCGGGTTAGTGTCAGCGTACGGGTTAGGATTTGGGGACGGGTGAGGGTCAGGCTTCGGGGAAGGGTTAGGGTTAGGGTTCGGGCTAGGGTTAGGGTTAGGGGACGGGGAAGGTTTAGGGTCCAGGTGAGGGTACGACAACGCTTTAGGGGGAGCGTACGTGTGAGGGCGCGGGTTAGTGTCAGCGTACGGGTTAAGATTAGGGGACGGTTGAGGGTCAGGCTTCGGGGAAGGGTTAGGGTTAGGGTTCGGGCTAGGGTTAGGGTTAGGGGACGGGGACGGTTTAGGGTCCAGGTGAGGGTACGACAACGCTTTAGGGGGAGCGTACGTGTGAGGGCGCGGGTTAGTGTCAGCGTACGGGTTAAGATTAGGGGACGGTTGAGGGTCGGGCTTCGGGGAAGGGTTAGGGTTAGGGTTCGGGCTAGGGTTAGGGTTAGGGGACGGGGACGGTTTAGGGTCCAGGTGAGGTTACGACAACGCTTTAGGGGGAGCGTACGTGTGAGGGCGCGGGTTAGTGTCAGCGTACGGGTTAGGATTAGGGAACGGCTGAGGGTCAGGCTTCGGGGAAGGGTTAGGGTTAGGGTTCGGGCTAGGGTTAGGGTTAGGGGACGGGGACGGTTTAGGGTCCAGGTGAGGGTACGACAACGCTGTAGGGGGAGCGTACGTGTGAGGGCGCGGGTTAGTGTCAGCGTACGGGTTAGGATTAGGGGACGGGTGACGGTCAGGCTTCGGGGAAGGGTTAGGGTTAGGGTTCGGTCTAGGGTTAGGGTTAGGGGACGGGGACGGTTTAGGGTCCAGGTGAGGGTACGACAACGCTTTAGGGGGAGCGTACGTGTGAGGGCGCGGGTTAGTGTCAGCGTACGGGTTAGGATTAGGGGACGGGTGAGGGTCAGGCTTCGGGGAAGGGTTAGGGTTAGGGTTCGGGCTAGGGTTAGGGTTAGGGGACGGGGACGGTTTAGGGTCCAGGTGAGGGTACGACAACGCTGTAGGGGGAGCGTACGTGTGAGGGCGCGGGTTAGTGTCAGCGTACGGGTTAGGATTAGGGGACGCGTGAGGGTCAGGCTTCGGGGAAGGGTTAGGGTTAGGGTTCGGGCTAGGGTTAGGGTTAGGGGACGGGGACGGTTTAGGGTCCAGGTGAGGGTACTACAACGCTGTAGGGGGAGCGTACGTGTGAGGGCGCGGGTTAGTGTCAGCGTACGGGTTAGGATTAGGGGACGGGTGAGGGTCAGGCTTCGGGGAAGGGTTAGGGTTAGGGTTCGGGCTAGGGTTAGGGTTAGGGGACGGGGACGGTTTAGGGTCCAGGTGAGGGTACGACAACGCTGTAGGGGGAGCGTACGTGTGAGGGCGCGGGTTAGTGTCAGCGTACGGGTTAGGATTAGGGGACGGGTGAGGGTCAGGCTTCGGGGAAGGGTTAGGGTTAGGGTTCGGGCTAGGGTTAGGGTTAGGGGACGGGGACGGTTTAGGGTCCAGGTGAGGGTACGACAACGCTTTAGGGGGAGCGTACGTGTGAGGGCGCGGGTTAGTGTCAGCGTACGGGTTAGGATTAGGGGACGGGTGAGGGTCAGGCTTCGGGGAAGGGTTAGGGTTAGGGTTCGGGCTAGGGTTAGGGTTAGGGGACGGGGACGGTTTAGGGTCCAGGTGAGGGTACGACAACGCTTTAGGGGGAGCGTACGTGTGAGGGCGCGGGTTAGTGTCAGCGTACGGGTTAGGATTTGGGGACGGGTGAGGGTCAGGCTTCGGGGAAGGGTTAGGGTTAGGGTTCGGGCTAGGGTTAGGGTTAGGGGACGGGGAAGGTTTAGGGTCCAGGTGAGGGTACGACAACGCTTTAGGGGGAGCGTACGTGTGAGGGCGCGGGTTAGTGTCAGCGTACGGGTTAGGATTAGGGGACGGGTGAGGGTCAGGCTTCGGGGAAGGTTTAGGGTTAGGGTTCGGGCTAGGGTTAGGGTTAGGGGACGGGGACGGTTTAGGGTCCAGGTGAGGGTACGACAACGCTTTAGGGGGAGCGTACGTGTGAGGGCGCGGGTTAGTGTCAGCGTACGGGTTAAGATTAGGGGACGGTTGAGGGTCAGGCTTCGGGGAAGGGTTAGGGTTAGGGTTCGGGCTAGGGTTAGGGTTAGGGGACGGGGACGGTTTAGGGTCCAGGTGAGGGTACGACAACGCTTTAGGGGGAGCGTACGTGTGAGGGCACGGGTTAGTGTCAGCGTACGGGTTAGGATTAGGGGACGGGTGAGTGTCAGGCTTCGGGGAAGGTTTAGGGTTAGGGTTCGGGCTAGGGTTAGGGTTAGGGGACGGGGACGGTTTAGGGTCCAGGTGAGGGTACGACAACGCTTTAGGGGGAGCGTACGTGTGAGGGCGCGGGTTAGTGTCAGCGTACGGGTTAAGATTAGGGGACGGTTGAGGGTCGGGCTTCGGGGAAGGGTTAGGGTTAGGGTTCGGGCTAGGGTTAGGGTTAGGGGACGGGGACGGTTTAGTGTCCAGGTGAGGTTACGACAACGCTTTAGGGGGAGCGTACGTGTGAGGGCGCGGGTTAGTGTCAGCGTACGGGTTAGGATTAGGGAACGGCTGAGGGTCAGGCTTCGGGGAAGGGTTAGGGTTAGGGTTCGGGCTAGGGTTAGGGTTAGGGGACGGGGACGGTTTAGGGTCCAGGTGAGGGTACGACAACGCTGTAGGGGGAGCGTACGTGTGAGGGCGCGGGTTAGTGTCAGCGTACGGGTTAGGATTAGGGGACGGGTGAGGGTCAGGCTTCGGGGAAGGGTTACGGTTAGGGTTCGGGCTAGGGTTAGGGTTAGGGGACGGGGACGGTTTAGGGTCCAGGTGAGGGTACGACAACGCTGTAGGGGGAGCGTACGTGTGAGGGCGCGGGTTAGTGTCAGCGTACGGGTTAGGATTAGGGGACGGGTGAGGGTCAGGCTTCGGGGAAGGGTTAGGGTTAGGGTTCGGGGTAGGGTTAGGGTTAGGGGACGGGGACGGTTTAGGGTCCAGGTGAGGGTACGACAACGCTTTAGGGGGAGCGTACGTGTGAGGGCGCGGGTTAGTGTCAGCGTACGGGTTAGGATTAGGGGACGGGTGAGGGTCAGGCTTCGGGGAAGGGTTAGGGTTAGGGTTCGGGCTAGGGTTAGGGTTAGGGGACGGGGACGGTTTAGGGTCCAGGTGAGGGTACGACAACGCTTTAGGGGGAGCGTACGTGTGAGGGCGCGGGTTAGTGTCAGCGTACGGGTTAGGATTTGGGGACGGGTGAGGGTCAGGCTTCGGGGAAGGGTTAGGGTTAGGGTTCGGGCTAGGGTTAGGGTTAGGGGACGGGGACGGTTTAGGGTCCAGGTGAGGGTACGACAACGCTTTAGGGGGAGCGTACGTGTGAGGGCGCGGGTTAGTGTCAGCGTACGGGTTAGGATTAGGGGACGGGTGAGGGTCAGGCTTCGGGGAAGGGTTAGGGTTAGGGTTCGGGCTAGGGTTAGGGTTAGGGGACGGGGACGGTTTAGGGTCCAGGTGAGGGTACGACAACGCTTTAGGGGGAGCGTACGTGTGAGGGCGCGGGTTAGTGTCAGCGTACGGGTTAGGATTAGGGGACGGGTGAGGGTCAGGCTTCGGGGAAGGGTTAGGGTTAGGGTTCGGGGTAGGGTTAGGGTTAGGGGATGGGGACGGTTTAGGGTCCAGGTGAGGGTACGACAACGCTTTAGGGGGAGCGTACGTGTGAGGGCGCGGGTTCGTGTCAGCGTACGGGTTAGGATTAGGGGACGGGTGAGGGTCAGGCTTCGGGGAAGGGTTAGGGTTAGGGTTCGGGCTAGGGTTAGGGTTAGGGGACGGGGACGGTTTAGGGTCCAGGTGAGGGTACGACAACGCTTTAGGGGGAGCGTACGTGTGAGGGCGCGGGTTCGTGTCAGCGTACGGGTTAGGATTAGGGGACGGGTGAGGGTCAGGCTTCGGGGAAGGGTTAGGGTTAGGGTTCGGGCTAGGGTTAGGGTTAGGGGACGGGGACGGTTTAGGGTCCAGGTGAGGGTACGACAACGCTTTAGGGGGAGCGTACGTGTGAGCGCGCGGGTTAGTGTCAGCGTACGGGTTAGGATTAGGGGACGGGTGAGGGTCAGGCTTCGGGGAAGGTTTAGGGTTAGGGTTCGGGCTAGGGTTAGGGTTAGGGGACGGGGACGGTTTAGGGTCCAGGTGAGGGTACGACAACGCTTTAGGGGGAGCGTACGTGTGAGGGCGCGGGTTCGTGTCAGCGTACGGGTTAGGATTAGGGAACGGCTGAGGGTCAGGCTTCGGGGAAGGGTTAGGGTTAGGGTTCGGGCTAGGGTTAGGGTTAGGGGACGGGGACGGTTTAGGGTCCAGGTGAGGGTACGACAACGCTTTAGGGGGAGCGTACGTGTGAGGGCGCGGGTTAGTGTCAGCGTACGGGTTAGGATTAGGGGACGGGTGAGGGTCAGGCTTCGGGGAAGTGTTAGGGTTAGGGTTCGGGCTAGGGTTAGGGTTAGGGGACGGGGACGGTTTAGGGTCCAGGTGAGGGTACGACAACGCTGTAGGGGGAGCGTACGTGTGAGGGCGCGGGTTAGTGTCAGCGTACGGGTTAGGATTAGGGGACGCGTGAGGGTCAGGCTTCGGGGAAGTGTTAGGGTTAGGGTTCGGGCTAGGGTTAGGGTTAGGGGACGGGGACGGTTTAGGGTCCAGGTGAGGGTACGACAACGCTTTAGGGGGAGCGTACGTGTGAGGGCACGGGTTAGTGTCAGCGTACGGGTTAGGATTAGGGGACGGGTGAGGGTCAGGCTTCGGGGAAGGGTTAGGGTTAGGGTTTGGGCTAGGGTTAGGGTTAGGGGACGGGGACGGTTTAGGGTCCAGGTGAGGGTACGACAACGCTTTAGGGGGAGCGTACGTGTGAGGGCGCGGGTTAGTGTCAGCGTACGGGTTAGGATTAGGGGACGGGTGAGGGTCAGGTTTCGGGTTAGGGTTAGGGTTAGGGTTCGGGCTAGGGTTAGGGTTAGGGGTCGGGGACGGTTTAGGGTCCAGGTGAGGGTACGACAACGCTGTAGGGGGAGCGTACGTGTGAGGGCGCGGGTTAGTGTCAGCGTACGGGTTAGGATTAGGGGACGGGTGAGGGTCAGGCTTCGGGGAAGTGTTAGGGTTAGGGTTCGGGCTAGGGTTAGGGTTAGGGGACGGGGACGGTTTAGGGTCCAGGTGAGGGTACGACAACGCTTTAGGGGGAGCGTACGTGTGAGGGCGCGGGTTAGTGTCAGCGTACGGGTTAGGATTAGGGGACGGGTGAGGGTCAGGCTTCGGGTTAGGGTTAGGGTTAGGGTTCGGGCTAGGGTTAGGGTTAGGGGTCGGGGACGGTTTAGGGTCCAGGTGAGGGTACGACAACGCTGTAGGGGGAGCGTACGTGTGAGGGCGCGGGTTAGTGTCAGCGTACGGGTTAGGATTAGGGGACGGGTGAGGGTCAGGCTTCGGGGAAGGGTTAGGGTTAGGGTTCGGGCTAGGGTTAGGGTTAGGGGACGGGGACGGTTTAGGGTCCAGGTGAGGGTACGACAACGCTTTAGGGGGAGCGTACGTGTGAGGGCGCGGGTTAGTGTCAGCGTACGGATTAGGATTAGGGGACGGGTGAGGGTCAGGCTTCGGGTTAGGGTTAGGGTTAGGGTTCGGGCTACGGTTAGGGTTAGGGGTCGGGGACGGTTTAGGGTCCAGGTAAGGGTACGACAACGCTTTAGGGGGAGCGTACGTGTGAGGGCGCGGGTTAGTGTCAGCGTACGGGTTAGGATTAGGGGACGGGTGAGGGTCAGGCTTCGGGGAAGGGTTAGGGTTAGGGTTTGGGCTAGGGTTAGGGTTAGGGGACGGGGACGGTTTAGGGTCCAGGTGAGGGTACGACAACGCTTTAGGGGGAGCGTACGTGTGAGGGCGCGGGTTAGTGTCAGCGTACGGGTTAGGATTAGGGGACGGGTGAGGGTCAGGCTTCGGGTTAGGGTTAGGGTTAGGGTTCGGGCTAGGGTTAGGGTTAGGGGTCGGGGACGGTTTAGGGTCCAGGTGAGGGTACGACAACGCTGTAGGGGGAGCGTACGTGTGAGGGCGCGGGTTAGTGTCAGCGTACGGGTTAGGATTAGGGGACGGGTGAGGGTCAGGCTTCGGGGAAGGGTTAGGGTTAGGGTTCGGGCTAGGGTTAGGGTTAGGGGACGGGGACGGTTTAGGGTCCAGGTGAGGGTACGACAACGCTGTAGGGGGAGCGTACGTGTGAGGGCGCGGGTTAGTGTCAGCGTACGGGTTAGGATTAGGGGACGCGTGAGGGTCAGGCTTCGGGGAAGTGTTAGGGTTAGGGTTCGGGCTAGGGTTAGGGTTAGGGGACGGGGACGGTTTAGGGTCCAGGTGAGGGTACGACAACGCTTTAGGGGGAGCGTACGTGTGAGGGCACGGGTTAGTGTCAGCGTACGGGTTAGGATTAGGGGACGGGTGAGGGTCAGGCTTCGGGGAAGGGTTAGGGTTAGGGTTTGGGCTAGGGTTAGGGTTAGGGGACGGGGACGGTTTAGGGTCCAGGTGAGGGTACGACAACGCTTTAGGGGGAGCGTACGTGTGAGGGCGCGGGTTAGTGTCAGCGTACGGGTTAGGATTAGGGGACGGGTGAGGGTCAGGTTTCGGGTTAGGGTTAGGGTTAGGGTTCGGGCTAGGGTTAGGGTTAGGGGTCGGGGACGGTTTAGGGTCCAGGTGAGGGTACGACAACGCTGTAGGGGGAGCGTACGTGTGAGGGCGCGGGTTAGTGTCAGCGTACGGGTTAGGATTAGGGGACGGGTGAGGGTCAGGCTTCGGGGAAGTGTTAGGGTTAGGGTTCGGGCTAGGGTTAGGGTTAGGGGACGGGGACGGTTTAGGGTCCAGGTGAGGGTACGACAACGCTTAGGGGGAGCGTACGTGTGAGGGCGCGGGTTAGTGTCAGCGTACGGGTTAGGATTAGGGGACGGGTGAGGGTCAGGCTTCGGGGAAGGGTTAGGGTTAGGGTTCGGGCTAGGGTTAGGGTTAGGGGACGGGGACGGTTTAGGGTCCAGGTGAGGGTACGACAACGCTTTAGGGGGAGCGTACGTGTGAGGGCGCGGGTTAGTGTCAGCGTACGGATTAGGATTAGGGGACGGGTGAGGGTCAGGCTTCGGGTTAGGGTTAGGGTTAGGGTTCGGGCTACGGTTAGGGTTAGGGGTCGGGGACGGTTTAGGGTCCAGGTAAGGGTACGACAACGCTTTAGGGGGAGCGTACGTGTGAGGGCGCGGGTTAGTGTCAGCGTACGGGTTAGGATTAGGGGACGGGTGAGGGTCAGGCTTCGGGGAAGGGTTAGGGTTAGGGTTTGGGCTAGGGTTAGGGTTAGGGGACGGGGACGGTTTAGGGTCCAGGTGAGGGTACGACAACGCTTTAGGGGGAGCGTACGTGTGAGGGCGCGGGTTAGTGTCAGCGTACGGGTTAGGATTAGGGGACGGGTGAGGGTCAGGCTTCGGGTTAGGGGTAGGGTTAGGGTTCGGGCTAGGGTTAGGGTTAGGGGTCGGGGACGGTTTAGGGTCCAGGTGAGGGTACGACAACGCTGTAGGGGGAGCGTACGTGTGAGGGCGCGGGTTAGTGTCAGCGTACGGGTTAGGATTAGGGGACGGGTGAGGGTCAGGCTTCGGGGAAGGGTTAGGGTTAGGGTTCGGGCTAGGGTTAGGGTTAGGGGACGGGGACGGTTTAGGGTCCAGGTGAGGGTACGACAACGCTTTAGGGGGAGCGTACGTGTGAGGGCGCGGGTTAGTGTCAGCGTACGGGTTAGGATTAGGGGACGGGTGAGGGTCAGGCTTCGGGGAAGGGTTAGGGTTAGGGTTCGGGCTAGGGTTAGGGTTAGGGGACGGGGACGGTTTAGGGTCCAGGTGAGGGTACGACAACGCTGTAGGGGGAGCGTACGTGTGAGGGCGCGGGTTAGTGTCAGCGTACGGGTTAGGATTAGGGGACGGGTGAGGGTCAGGCTTCGGGGAAGGGTTAGGGTTAGGGTTCGGGCTAGGGTTAGGGTTAGGGGTCGGGGACGGTTTAGGGTCCAGGTGAGGGTACGACAACGCTGTAGGGGGAGCGTACGTGTGAGCGCGCGGGTTAGTGTCAGCGTACGGGTTAGGATTAGGGGACGGGTGAGGGTCAGGCTTCGGGGAAGGGTTAGGGTTAGGGTTCGGGCTAGGGTTAGGGTTAGGGGACGGGGACGGTTTAGGGTCCAGGTGAGGGTACGTCAACGCTTTAGGGGGAGCGTACGTGTGAGGGCGCGGGTTAGTGTCAGCGTACGGGTTAGGATTAGGGGACGGGTGAGGGTCAGGCTTCGGGGAAGGGTTAGGGTTAGGGTTCGGGCTAGGGTTAGGGTTAGGGGACGGGGACGGTTTAGGGTCCAGGTGAGGGTACGACAACGCTGTAGGGGGAGCGTACGTGTGAGGGCGCGGGTTAGTGTCAGCGTACGGGTTAGGATTAGCGGACGGGTGAGTGTCAGGCTTCGGGGAAGGGTTAGGGTTAGGGTTCGGGCTAGGGTTAGGGTTAGGGGATGGGGACGGTTTAGGGTCCAGGTGAGGGTACGACAACGCTTTAGGGGGAGCGTACGTGTGAGGGCGCGGGTTAGTGTCAGCGTACGGGTTAGGATTTGGGGACGGGTGAGGGTCAGGCTTCGGGGAAGGGTTAGGGTTAGGGTTCGGGCTAGGGTTAGGGTTAGGGGACGGGGAAGGTTTAGGGTCCAGGTGAGGGTACGACAACGCTTTAGGGGGAGCGTACGTGTGAGGGCGCGGGTTAGTGTCAGCGTACGGGTTAGGATTAGGGGACGGGTGAGGGTCAGGCTTCGGGGAAGGTTTAGGGTTAGGGTTCGGGCTAGGGTTAGGGTTAGGGGACGGGGACGGTTTAGGGTCCAGGTGAGGGTACGACAACGCTTTAGGGGGAGCGTACGTGTGAGGGCGCGGGTTAGTGTCAGCGTACGGGTTAAGATTAGGGGACGGTTGAGGGTCAGGCTTCGGGGAAGGGTTAGGGTTAGGGTTCGGGCTAGGGTTAGGGTTAGGGGACGGGGACGGTTTAGGGTCCAGGTGAGGGTACGACAACGCTTTAGGGGGAGCGTACGTGTGAGGGCGCGGGTTAGTGTCAGCGTACGGGTTAAGATTAGGGGACGGTTGAGGGTCGGGCTTCGGGGAAGGGTTAGGGTTAGGGTTCGGGCTAGGGTTAGGGTTAGGGGACGGGGACGGTTTAGGGTCCAGGTGAGGTTACGACATCGCTTTAGGGGGAGCGTACGTGTGAGGGCGCGGGTTAGTGTCAGCGTACGGGTTAGGATTAGGGAACGGCTGAGGGTCAGGCTTCGGGGAAGGGTTAGGGTTAGGGTTCGGGCTAGGGTTAGGGTTAGGGGACGGGGACGGTTTAGGGTCCAGGTGAGGGTACGACAACGCTGTAGGGGGAGCGTACGTGTGAGGGCGCGGGTTAGTGTCAGCGTACGGGTTAGGATTAGGGGACGGGTGACGGTCAGGCTTCGGGGAAGGGTTAGGGTTAGGGTTCGGTCTAGGGTTAGGGTTAGGGGACGGGGACGGTTTAGGGTCCAGGTGAGGGTACGACAACGCTTTAGGGGGAGCGTACGTGTGAGGGCGCGGGTTAGTGTCAGCGTACGGGTTAGGATTAGGGGACGGGTGAGGGTCAGGCTTCGGGGAAGGGTTAGGGTTAGGGTTCGGGCTAGGGTTAGGGTTAGGGGACGGGGACGGTTTAGGGTCCAGGTGAGGGTACGACAACGCTGTAGGGGGAGCGTACGTGTGAGGGCGCGGGTTAGTGTCAGCGTACGGGTTAGGATTAGGGGACGGGTGAGGGTCAGGCTTCGGGGAAGGGTTAGGGTTAGGGTTCGGGCTAGGGTTAGGGTTAGGGGACGGGGACGGTTTAGGGTCCAGGTGAGGGTATGACAACGCTGTAGGGGGAGCGTACGTGTGAGGGCGCGGGTTAGTGTCAGCGTACGGGTTAGGATATAGGGACGGGTGAGGGTCAGGCTTCGGGGAAGGGTTAGGGTTAGGGTTCGGGCTAGGGTTAGGGTTAGGGGACGGGGACGGTTTAGGGTCCAGGTGAGGGTACGACAACGCTTTAGGGGGAGCGTACGTGTGAGGGCGCGGGTTAGTGTCAGCGTACGGGTTAGGATTAGGGGACGGGTGAGGGTCAGGCTTCGGGGAAGGGTTAGGGTTAGGGTTCGGGCTAGGGTTAGGGTTAGGGGACGGGGACGGTTTAGGGTCCAGGTGAGGGTACGACAACGCTTTAGGGGGAGCGTACGTGTGAGGGCGCGGGTTAGTGTCAGCGTACGGGTTAGGATTTGGGGACGCGTGAGGGTCAGGCTTCGGGGAAGGGTTAGGGTTAGGGTTCGGGCTAGGGTTAGGGTTAGGGGACGGGGACGGTTTAGGGTCCAGGTGAGGGTACGACAACGCTTTAGGGGGAGCGTACGTGTGAGGGCGCGGGTTAGTGTCAGCGTACGGGTTAGGATTAGGGGACGGGTGAGGGTCAGGCTTCGGGGAAGGGTTAGGGTTAGGGTTCGGGCTAGGGTTAGGGTTAGGGGACGGGGACGGTTTAGGGTCCAGGTGAGGGTACGACAACGCTTTAGGGGGAGCGTACGTGTGAGGGCGCGGGTTAGTGTCAGCGTACGGGTTAGGATTAGGGGACGGGTGAGGGTCAGGCTTCGGGGAAGGGTTAGGGTTAGGGTTCGGGCTAGGGTTAGGGTTAGGGGACGGGGACGGTTTAGGGTCCAGGTGAGGGTACGACAACGCTTTAGGGGGAGCGTACGTGTGAGGGCGCGGGTTCGTGTCAGCGTACGGGTTAGGATTAGGGGACGGGTGAGGGTCAGGCTTCGGGGAAGGGTTAGGGTTAGGGTTCGGGCTAGGGTTAGGGTTAGGGGACGGGGACGGTTTAGGGTCCAGGTGAGGGTACGACAACGCTTTAGGGGGAGCGTACGTGTGAGGGCGCGGGTTCGTGTCAGCGTACGGGTTAGGATTAGGGGACGGGTGAGGGTCAGGCTTCGGGGAAGGGTTAGGGTTAGGGTTCGGGCTACGGTTAGGGTTAGGGGACGGGGACGGTTTAGGGTCCAGGTGAGGGTACGACAACGCTTTAGGGGGAGCGTACGTGTGAGGGCGCGGGTTAGTGTCAGCGTACGGGTTAGGATTAGGGGACGGGTGAGGGTCAGGCTTCGGGGAAGGGTTAGGGTTAGGGTTCGGGCTAGGGTTAGGGTTAGGGGACGGGGACGGTTTAGGGTCCAGGTGAGGGTACGACAACGCTTTAGGGGGAGCGTACGTGTGAGGGCGCGGGTTCGTGTCAGCGTACGGGTTAGGATTAGGGAACGGCTGAGGGTCAGGCTTCGGGGAAGGGTTAGGGTTAGGGTTCGGGCTAAGGTTAGGGTTAGGGGACGGGGACGGTTTAGGGTCCAGGTGAGGGTACGACAACGCTTTAGGGGGAGCGTACGTGTGAGGGCGCGGGTTAGTGTCAGCGTACGGGTTAGGATTAGGGGACGGGTGAGGGTCAGGCTTCGGGGAAGGGTTAGGGTTAGGGTTCGGGCTAGGGTTAGGGTTAGGGGACGGGGACGGTTTAGGGTCCAGGTGAGGGTACGACAACGCTGTAGGGGGAGCGTACGTGTGAGGGCGCGGGTTAGTGTCAGCGTACGGGTTAGGATTAGGGGACGCGTGAGGGTCAGGCTTCGGGGAAGTGTTAGGGTTAGGGTTCGGGCTAGGGTTAGGGTTAGGGGACGGGGACGGTTTAGGGTCCAGGTGAGGGTACGACAACGCTTTAGGGGGAGCGTACGTGTGAGGGCGCGGGTTAGTGTCAGCGTACGGGTTAGGATTAGGGGACGGGTGAGGGTCAGGCTTCGGGTTAGGGTTAGGGTTAGGGTTCGGGCTAGGGTTAGGGTTAGGGGTCGGGGACGGTTTAGGGTCCAGATGAGGGTACGACAACGCTGTAGGGGGAGCGTACGTGTGAGGGCGCGGGTTAGTGTCAGCGTACGGGTTAGGATTAGGGGACGGGTGAGGGTCAGGCTTCGGGGAAGTGTTAGGGTTAGGGTTCGGGCTAGGGTTAGGGTTAGGGGACGGGGACGGTTTAGGGTCCAGGTGAGGGTACGACAACGCTTTAGGGGGAGCGTACGTGTGAGGGCGCGGGTTAGTGTCAGCGTACGGGTTAGGATTAGGGGACGGGTGAGGGTCAGGCTTCGGGGAAGGGTTAGGGTTAGGGTTCGGGCTAGGGTTAGGGTTAGGGGACGGGGACGGTTTAGGGTCCAGATGAGGGTACGACAACGCTTTAGAGGGAGCGTACGTGTGAGGGCGCGGGTTAGTGTCAGCGTACGGGTTAGGATTAGGGGACGGGTGAGGGTCAGGCTTCGGGGAAGGGTTAGGGTTAGGGTTCGGGCTAGGGTTAGGGTTAGGGGACGAGGACGGTTTAGGGTCCAGGTGAGGGTACGACAACGCTTTAGGGGGAGCGTACGTGTGAGGGCGCGGGTTAGTGTCAGCGTACGGGTTAGGATTAGGGGACGGGTGAGGGTCAGGCTTCGGGGAAGGGTTAGGGTTAGGGTTCGGGCTAGGGTTAGGGTTAGGGGACGGGGACGGTTTAGGGTCCAGGTGAGGGTACGACAACGCTTTAGGGGGAGCGTACGTGTGAGGGCGCGGGTTAGTGTCAGCGTACGGGTTAGGATTAGGGGACGGGTGAGGGTCAGGCTTCGGGGAAGGGTTAGGGTTAGGGTTCGGGCTAGGGTTAGGGTTAGGGGACGAGGACGGTTTAGGGTCCAGGTGAGGGTACGACAACGCTTTAGGGGGAGCGTACGTGTGAGGGCGCGGGTTAGTGTCAGCGTACGGGTTAGGATTAGGGGACGGGTGAGGGTCAGGCTTCGGGGAAGGGTTAGGGTTAGGGTTCGGGCTAGGGTTAGGGTTAGGGGACGGGGACGGTTTAGGGTCCAGGTGAGGGTACGACAACGCTTTAGGGGGAGCGTACGTGTGAGGGCGCGGGTTAGTGTCAGCGTACGGGTTAGGATTAGGGGACGGGTGAGGGTCAGGCTTCGGGGAAGGGTTAGGGTTAGGGTTCGGGCTAGGGTTAGGGTTAGGGGACGGGGACGGTTTAGGGTCCAGGTGAGGGTACGACAACGCTTTAGGGGGAGCGTACGTGTGAGGGCGCGGGTTAGTGTCAGCGTACGGGTTAGGATTTGGGGACGGGTGAGGGTCAGGCTTCGGGGAAGGGTTAGGGTTAGGTTTCGGGCTAGGGTTAGGGTTAGGGGACGGGGACGGTTTAGGGTCCAGGTGAGGGTACGACAACGCTTTACGGGGAGCGTACGTGTGAGGGCGCGGGTTAGTGTCAGCGTACGGGTTAGGATTAGGGGACGGGTGAGGGTCAGGCTTCGGGGAAGGTTTAGGGTTAGGGTTCGGGCTAGGGTTAGGGTTAGGGGACGGGGACGGTTTAGGGTCCAGGTGAGGGTACGACAACGCTTTAGGGGGAGCGTACGTGTGAGGGCGCGGGTTAGTGTCAGCGTACGGGTTAGGATTAGGGGACGGGTGAGGGTCAGGCTTCGGGGAAGGGTTAGGGTTAGGGTTCGGGCTAGGGTTAGGGTTAGGGGACGGGGACGGTTTAGGGTCCAGGTGAGGGTACGACAACGCTGTAGGTGGAGCGTACGTGTGAGGGCGCGGGTTAGTGTCAGCGTACGGGTTAAGATTAGGGGACGGTTGAGGGTCAGGCTTCGGGGAAGGGTTAGGGTTAGGGTTCGGGCTAGGGTTAGGGTTAGGGGACGGGGACGGTTTAGGGTCCAGGTGAGGTTACGACAACGCTTTAGGGGGAGCGTATGTGTGAGGGCGCGGGTTAGTGTCAGCGTACGGGTTAGGATTAGGGAACGGCTGAGGGTCAGGCTTCGGGGAAGTGTTAGGGTTAGGGTTCGGGCTAGGGTTAGGGTTAGGGGACGGGGACGGTTTAGGGTCCACGTGAGGGTACGACAACGCTGTAGGGGGAGCGTACGTGTGAGGGCGCGGGTTAGTGTCAGCGTACGGGTTAGGATTAGGGGACGGGTGAGGGTCAGGCTTCGGGGAAGGGTTAGGGTTAGGGTTCGGGCTAGGGTTAGGGTTAGGGGACGGGGACGGTTTAGGGTCCAGGTGAGGGTACGACAACGCTTTAGGGGGAGCGTACGTGTGAGGGCACGGGTTAGTGTCAGCGTACGGGTTAGGATTAGGGGACGGGTGAGGGTCAGGCTTCGGGGAAGGGTTAGGGTTAGGGTTCGGGCTAGGGTTAGGGTTAGGGGACGGGGACGGTTTAGGGTCCAGGTGAGGGTACGACAACGCTGTAGGGGGAGCGTACGTGTGAGGGCGCGGGTTAGTGTCAGCGTACGGGTTAGGATTAGGGGACGGGTGAGGGTCAGGCTTCGGGGAAGGGTTAGGTTTAGGGTTCGGGCTAGGGTTAGGGTTAGGGGACGGGGACGGTTTAGGGTCCAGGTGAGGGTACGACAACGCTGTAGGGGGAGCGTACGTGTGAGGGCGCGGGTTAGTGTCAGCGTACGGGTTAGGATTAGGGGACGGGTGAGGGTCAGGCTTCGGGGAAGGGTTAGGCTTAGGGTTCGGGCTAGGGTTAGGGTTAGGGGACGGGGACGGTTTAGGGTCCAGGTGAGGGTACGACAACGCTTTAGGGGGAGCGTACGTGTGAGGGCGCGGGTTAGTGTCAGCGTACGGGTTAGGATTAGGGGACGGGTGAGGGTCAGGCTTCGGGGAAGGGTTAGGGTTAGGGTTCGGGCTAGGGTTAGGGTTAGGGGACGGGGACGGTTTAGGGTCCAGGTGAGGGTACGACAACGCTTTAGGGGGAGCGTACGTGTGAGGGCGCGGGTTAGTGTCAGCGTACGGGTTAGGATTTGGGGACGGGTGAGGGTCAGGCTTCGGGGAAGGGTTAGGGTTAGGGTTCGGGCTAGGGTTAGGGTTAGGGGACGGGGACGGTTTAGGGTCCAGGTGAGGGTACGACAACGCTTTAGGGGGAGCGTACGTGTGAGGGCGCGGGTTAGTGTCAGCGTACGGGTTAGGATTAGGGGACGGGTGAGGGTCAGGCTTCGGGGAAGGGTTAGGGTTAGGGTTCGGGCTAGGGTTAGGGTTAGGGGACGGGGACGGTTTAGGGTCCAGGTGAGGGTACGACAACGCTTTAGGGGGAGCGTACGTGTGAGGGCGCGGGTTAGTGTCAGCGTACGGGTTAGGATTTGGGGACGGGTGAGGGTCAGGCTTCGGGGAAGGGTTAGGGTTAGGGTTCGGGCTAGGGTTAGGGTTAGGGGACGGGGACGGTTTAGGGTCCAGGTGAGGGTACGACAACGCTTTAGGGGGAGCGTACGTGTGAGGGCGCGGGTTAGTGTCAGCGTACGGGTTAGGATTAGGGGACGGGTGAGGGTCAGGCTTCGGGGAAGGGTTAGGGTTAGGGTTCGGGCTAGGGTTAGGGTTAGGGGACGGGGACGGTTTAGGGTCCAGGTGAGGGTACGACAACGCTTTAGGGGGAGCGTACGTGTGAGGGCGCGGGTTAGTGTCAGCGTACGGGTTAGGATTAGGGGACGGGTGAGGGTCAGGCTTCGGGGAAGCGTTAGGGTTAGGGTTCGGGCTAGGGTTAGGGTTAGGGGACGGGGACGGTTTAGGGTCCAGGTGAGGGTACGACAACGCTTTAGGGGGAGCGTACGTGTGAGGGCGCGGGTTCGTGTCAGCGTACGGGTTAGGATTAGGGAACGGGTGAGGGTCAGGCTTCGGGGAAGGGTTAGGGTTAGGGTTCGGGCTAGGGTTAGGGTTAGGGGACGGGGACGGTTTAGGGTCCAGGTGAGGGTACGACAACGCTTTAGGGGGAGCGTACGTGTGAGGGCGCGGGTTCGTGTCAGCGTACGGGTTAGGATTAGGGGACGGGTGAGGGTCAGGCTTCGGGGAAGGGTTAGGGTTAGGGTTCGGGCTAGGGTTAGGGTTAGGGGACGGGGACGGTTTAGGGTCCAGGTGAGGGTACGACAACGCTTTAGGGGGAGCGTACGTGTGAGGGCGCGGGTTAGTGTCAGCGTACGGGTTAGGATTAGGGGACGGGTGAGGGTCAGGCTTCGGGGAAGGGTTAGGGTTAGGGTTCGGGCTAGGGTTAGGGTTAGGGGACGGGGACGGTTTAGGGTCCAGGTGAGGGTACGACAACGCTTTAGGGGGAGCGTACGTGTGAGGGCGCGGGTTCGTGTCAGCGTACGGGTTAGGATTAGGGAACGGCTGAGGGTCAGGCTTCGGGGAAGGGTTAGGGTTAGGGTTCGGGCTAGGGTTAGGGTTAGGGGACGGGGACGGTTTAGGGTCCAGGTGAGGGTACGACAACGCTTTAGGGGGAGCGTACGTGTGAGGGCGCGGGTTAGTGTCAGCGTACGGGTTAGGATTTGGGGACGGGTGAGGGTCAGGCTTCGGGGAAGGGTTAGGGTTAGGGTTCGGGCTAGGGTTAGGGTTAGGGGACGGGGACGGTTTAGGGTCCAGGTGAGGGTACGACAACGCTTTAGGGGGAGCGTACGTGTGAGGGCGCGGGTTAGTGTCAGCGTACGGGTTAGGATTAGGGGACGGGTGAGGGTCAGGCTTCGGGGAAGGGTTAGGGTTAGGGTTCGGGCTAGGGTTAGGGTTAGGGGACGGGGACGGTTTAGGGTCCAGGTGAGGGTACGACAACGCTTTAGGGGGAGCGTACGTGTGAGGGCGCGGGTTAGTGTCAGCGTACGGGTTAGGACTAGGGGACGGGTGAGGGTCAGGCTTCGGGGAAGGGTTAGGGTTAGGGTTCGGGCTAGGGTTAGGGTTAGGGGACGGGGACGGTTTAGGGTCCAGGTGAGGGTACGACAACGCTTTAGGGGGAGCGTACGTGTGAGGGCGCGGGTTCGTGTCAGCGTACGGGTTAGGATTAGGGAACGGGTGAGGGTCAGGCTTCGGGGAAGGGTTAGGGTTAGGGTTCGGGCTAGGGTTAGGGTTAGGGGACGGGGACGGTTTAGGGTCCAGGTGAGGGTAAGACAACGCTTTAGGGGGAGCGTACGTGTGAGGGCGCGGGTTCGTGTCAGCGTACGGGTTAGGATTAGGGGACGGGTGAGGGTCAGGCTTCGGGGAAGGGTTAGGGTTAGGGTTCGGGCTAGGGTTAGGGTTAGGGGACGGGGACGGTTTAGGGTCCAGGTGAGGGTACGACAACGCTTTAGGGGGAGCGTACGTGTGAGGGCGCGGGTTAGTGTCAGCGTACGGGTTAGGATTAGGGGACGGGTGAGGGTCAGGCTTCGGGGAAGGGTTAGGGTTAGGGTTCGGGCTAGGGTTAGGGTTAGGGGACGGGGACGGTTTAGGGTCCAGGTGAGGGTACGACAACGCTTTAGGGGGAGCGTACGTGTGAGGGCGTGGGTTCGTGTCAGCGTACGGGTTAGGATTAGGGAACGGCTGAGGGTCAGGCTTCGGGGAAGGGTTAGGGTTAGGGTTCGGGCTAGGGTTAGGGTTAGGGGACGGGGACGGTTTAGGGTCCAGGTGAGGGTACGACAACGCTTTAGGGGGAGCGTACGTGTGAGGGCGCGGGTTAGTGTCAGCGTACGGGTTAGGATTAGGGGACGGGTGAGGGTCAGGCTTCGGGGAAGGGTTAGGGTTAGGGTTCGGGCTAGGGTTAGGGTTAGGGGACGGGGACGGTTTAGGGTCCAGGTGAGGGTACGACAACGCTGTAGGGGGAGCGTACGTGTGAGGGCGCGGGTTAGTGTCAGCGTACGGGTTAGGATTAGGGGACGCGTGAGGGTCAGGCTTCGGGGAAGGGTTAGGGTTAGGGTTCGGGCTAGGGTTAGGGTTAGGGGACGGGGACGGTTTAGGGTCCAGGTGAGGGTACGACAACGCTTTAGGGGGAGCGTACGTGTGAGGGCACGGGTTAGTGTCAGCGTACGGGTTAGGATTAGGGGACGGGTGAGGGTCAGGCTTCGGGGAAGGGTTAGGGTTAGGGTTTGGGCTAGGGTTAGGGTTAGGGGACGGGGACGGTTTAGGGTCCAGGTGAGGGTACGACAACGCTTTAGGGGGAGCGTACGTGTGAGGGCGCGGGTTAGTGTCAGCGTACGGGTTAGGATTAGGGGACGGGTGAGGGTCAGGCTTCGGGGAAGGGTTAGGGTTAGGGTTCGGGCTAGGGTTAGGGTTAGGGGACGGGGACGGTTTAGGGTCCAGGTGAGGGTACGACAACGCTGTAGGGGGAGCGTACGTGTGAGGGCGCGGGTTAGTGTCAGCGTACGGGTTAGGATTAGGGGACGGGTGAGGGTCAGGCTTCGGGGAAGGGTTAGGGTTAGGGTTCGGGCTAGGGTTAGGGTTAGGGGACGGGGACGGTTTAGGGTCCAGGTGAGGGTACGACAACGCTGTAGGGGGAGCGTACGTGTGAGGGCGCGGGTTAGTGTCAGCGTACGGGTTAGGATTAGGGGACGGGTGAGGGTCAGGCTTCGGGGAAGGGTTAGGGTTAGGGTTCGGGCTAGGGTTAGGGTTAGGGGACGGGGACGGTTTAGGGTCCAGGTGAGGGTACGACAACGCTTTAGGGGGAGCGTACGTGTGAGGGCGCGGGTTCGTGTCAGCGTACGGGTTAGGATTAGGGAACGGGTGAGGGTCAGGCTTCGGGGAAGGGTTAGGGTTAGGGTTCGGGCTAGGGTTAGGGTTAGGGGACGGGGACGGTTTAGGGTCCAGGTGAGGGTACGACAACGCTTTAGGGGGAGCGTACGTGTGAGGGCGCGGGTTCGTGTCAGCGTACGGGTTAGGATTAGGGGACGGGTGAGGGTCAGGCTTCGGGGAAGGGTTAGGGTTAGGGTTCGGGCTAGGGTTAGGGTTAGGGGACGGGGACGGTTTAGGGTCCAGGTGAGGGTACGACAACGCTTTAGGGGGAGCGTACGTGTGAGGGCGCGGGTTAGTGTCAGCGTACGGGTTAGGATTAGGGGACGGGTGAGGGTCAGGCTTCGGGGAAGGGTTAGGGTTAGGGTTCGGGCTAGGGTTAGGGTTAGGGGACGGGGACGGTTTAGGGTCCAGGTGAGGGTAAGACAACGCTTTAGGGGGAGCGTACGTGTGAGGGCGCGGGTTCGTGTCAGCGTACGGGTTAGGATTAGGGGACGGGTGAGGGTCAGGCTTCGGGGAAGGGTTAGGGTTAGGGTTCGGGCTAGGGTTAGGGTTAGGGGACGGGGACGGTTTAGGGTCCAGGTGAGGGTACGACAACGCTTTAGGGGGAGCGTACGTGTGAGGGCGCGGGTTAGTGTCAGCGTACGGGTTAGGATTAGGGGACGGGTGAGGGTCAGGCTTCGGGGAAGGGTTAGGGTTAGGGTTCGGGCTAGGGTTAGGGTTAGGGGACGGGGACGGTTTAGGGTCCAGGTGAGGGTACGACAACGCTTTAGGGGGAGCGTACGTGTGAGGGCGTGGGTTCGTGTCAGCGTACGGGTTAGGATTAGGGAACGGCTGAGGGTCAGGCTTCGGGGAAGGGTTAGGGTTAGGGTTCGGGCTAGGGTTAGGGTTAGGGGACGGGGACGGTTTAGGGTCCAGGTGAGGGTACGACAACGCTTTAGGGGGAGCGTACGTGTGAGGGCGCGGGTTAGTGTCAGCGTACGGGTTAGGATTAGGGGACGGGTGAGGGTCAGGCTTCGGGGAAGGGTTAGGGTTAGGGTTCGGGCTAGGGTTAGGGTTAGGGGACGGGGACGGTTTAGGGTCCAGGTGAGGGTACGACAACGCTGTAGGGGGAGCGTACGTGTGAGGGCGCGGGTTAGTGTCAGCGTACGGGTTAGGATTAGGGGACGCGTGAGGGTCAGGCTTCGGGGAAGTGTTAGGGTTAGGGTTCGGGCTAGGGTTAGGGTTAGGGGACGGGGACGGTTTAGGGTCCAGGTGAGGGTACGACAACGCTTTAGGGGGAGCGTACGTGTGAGGGCACGGGTTAGTGTCAGCGTACGGGTTAGGATTAGGGGACGGGTGAGGGTCAGGCTTCGGGGAAGGGTTAGGGTTAGGGTTTGGGCTAGGGTTAGGGTTAGGGGACGGGGACGGTTTAGGGTCCAGGTGAGGGTACGACAACGCTTTAGGGGGAGCGTACGTGTGAGGGCGCGGGTTAGTGTCAGCGTACGGGTTAGGATTAGGGGACGGGTGAGGGTCAGGCTTCGGGGAAGGGTTAGGGTTAGGGTTCGGGCTAGGGTTAGGGTTAGGGGACGGGGACGGTTTAGGGTCCAGGTGAGGGTACGACAACGCTGTAGGGGGAGCGTACGTGTGAGGGCGCGGGTTAGTGTCAGCGTACGGGTTAGGATTAGGGGACGGGTGAGGGTCAGGCTTCGGGGAAGGGTTAGGGTTAGGGTTCGGGCTAGGGTTAGGGTTAGGGGACGGGGACGGTTTAGGGTCCAGGTGAGGGTACGACAACGCTGTAGGGGGAGCGTACGTGTGAGGGCGCGGGTTAGTGTCAGCGTACGGGTTAGGATTAGGGGACGGGTGAGGGTCAGGCTTCGGGGAAGGGTTAGGGTTAGGGTTCGGGCTAGGGTTAGGGTTAGGGGACGGGGACGGTTTAGGGTCCAGGTGAGGGTACGACAACGCTTTAGGGGGAGCGTACGTGTGAGGGCGCGGGTTCGTGTCAGCGTACGGGTTAGGATTAGGGAACGGGTGAGGGTCAGGCTTCGGGGAAGGGTTAGGGTTAGGGTTCGGGCTAGGGTTAGGGTTAGGGGACGGGGACGGTTTAGGGTCCAGGTGAGGGTACGACAACGCTTTAGGGGGAGCGTACGTGTGAGGGCGCGGGTTCGTGTCAGCGTACGGGTTAGGATTAGGGGACGGGTGAGGGTCAGGCTTCGGGGAAGGGTTAGGGTTAGGGTTCGGGCTAGGGTTAGGGTTAGGGGACGGGGACGGTTTAGGGTCCAGGTGAGGGTACGACAACGCTTTAGGGGGAGCGTACGTGTGAGGGCGCGGGTTAGTGTCAGCGTACGGGTTAGGATTAGGGGACGGGTGAGGGTCAGGCTTCGGGGAAGGGTTAGGGTTAGGGTTCGGGCTAGGGTTAGGGTTAGGGGACGGGGACGGTTTAGGGTCCAGGTGAGGGTACGACAACGCTTTAGGGGGAGCGTACGTGTGAGGGCGCGGGTTCGTGTCAGCGTACGGGTTAGGATTAGGGAACGGCTGAGGGTCAGGCTTCGGGGAAGGGTTAGGGTTAGGGTTCGGGCTAGGGTTAGGGTTAGGGGACGGGGACGGTTTAGGGTCCAGGTGAGGGTACGACAACGCTTTAGGGGGAGCGTACGTGTGAGGGCGCGGGTTAGTGTCAGCGTACGGGTTAGGATTTGGGGACGGGTGAGGGTCAGGCTTCGGGGAAGGGTTAGGGTTAGGGTTCGGGCTAGGGTTAGGGTTAGGGGACGGGGACGGTTTAGGGTCCAGGTGAGGGTACGACAACGCTTTAGGGGGAGCGTACGTGTGAGGGCGCGGGTTAGTGTCAGCGTACGGGTTAGGATTAGGGGACGGGTGAGGGTCAGGCTTCGGGGAAGGGTTAGGGTTAGGGTTCGGGCTAGGGTTAGGGTTAGGGGACGGGGACGGTTTAGGGTCCAGGTGAGGGTACGACAACGCTTTAGGGGGAGCGTACGTGTGAGGGCGCGGGTTAGTGTCAGCGTACGGGTTAGGACTAGGGGACGGGTGAGGGTCAGGCTTCGGGGAAGGGTTAGGGTTAGGGTTCGGGCTAGGGTTAGGGTTAGGGGACGGGGACGGTTTAGGGTCCAGGTGAGGGTACGACAACGCTTTAGGGGGAGCGTACGTGTGAGGGCGCGGGTTCGTGTCAGCGTACGGGTTAGGATTAGGGAACGGGTGAGGGTCAGGCTTCGGGGAAGGGTTAGGGTTAGGGTTCGGGCTAGGGTTAGGGTTAGGGGACGGGGACGGTTTAGGGTCCAGGTGAGGGTAAGACAACGCTTTAGGGGGAGCGTACGTGTGAGGGCGCGGGTTCGTGTCAGCGTACGGGTTAGGATTAGGGGACGGGTGAGGGTCAGGCTTCGGGGAAGGGTTAGGGTTAGGGTTCGGGCTAGGGTTAGGGTTAGGGGACGGGGACGGTTTAGGGTCCAGGTGAGGGTACGACAACGCTTTAGGGGGAGCGTACGTGTGAGGGCGCGGGTTAGTGTCAGCGTACGGGTTAGGATTAGGGGACGGGTGAGGGTCAGGCTTCGGGGAAGGGTTAGGGTTAGGGTTCGGGCTAGGGTTAGGGTTAGGGGACGGGGACGGTTTAGGGTCCAGGTGAGGGTACGACAACGCTTTAGGGGGAGCGTACGTGTGAGGGCGTGGGTTCGTGTCAGCGTACGGGTTAGGATTAGGGAACGGCTGAGGGTCAGGCTTCGGGGAAGGGTTAGGGTTAGGGTTCGGGCTAGGGTTAGGGTTAGGGGACGGGGACGGTTTAGGGTCCAGGTGAGGGTACGACAACGCTTTAGGGGGAGCGTACGTGTGAGGGCGCGGGTTAGTGTCAGCGTACGGGTTAGGATTAGGGGACGGGTGAGGGTCAGGCTTCGGGGAAGGGTTAGGGTTAGGGTTCGGGCTAGGGTTAGGGTTAGGGGACGGGGACGGTTTAGGGTCCAGGTGAGGGTACGACAACGCTGTAGGGGGAGCGTACGTGTGAGGGCGCGGGTTAGTGTCAGCGTACGGGTTAGGATTAGGGGACGCGTGAGGGTCAGGCTTCGGGGAAGTGTTAGGGTTAGGGTTCGGGCTAGGGTTAGGGTTAGGGGACGGGGACGGTTTAGGGTCCAGGTGAGGGTACGACAACGCTTTAGGGGGAGCGTACGTGTGAGGGCACGGGTTAGTGTCAGCGTACGGGTTAGGATTAGGGGACGGGTGAGGGTCAGGCTTCGGGGAAGGGTTAGGGTTAGGGTTTGGGCTAGGGTTAGGGTTAGGGGACGGGGACGGTTTAGGGTCCAGGTGAGGGTACGACAACGCTTTAGGGGGAGCGTACGTGTGAGGGCGCGGGTTAGTGTCAGCGTACGGGTTAGGATTAGGGGACGGGTGAGGGTCAGGCTTCGGGGAAGGGTTAGGGTTAGGGTTCGGGCTAGGGTTAGGGTTAGGGGACGGGGACGGTTTAGGGTCCAGGTGAGGGTACGACAACGCTGTAGGGGGAGCGTACGTGTGAGGGCGCGGGTTAGTGTCAGCGTACGGGTTAGGATTAGGGGACGGGTGAGGGTCAGGCTTCGGGGAAGGGTTAGGGTTAGGGTTCGGGCTAGGGTTAGGGTTAGGGGACGGGGACGGTTTAGGGTCCAGGTGAGGGTACGACAACGCTGTAGGGGGAGCGTACGTGTGAGGGCGCGGGTTAGTGTCAGCGTACGGGTTAGGATTAGGGGACGGGTGAGGGTCAGGCTTCGGGGAAGGGTTAGGGTTAGGGTTCGGGCTAGGGTTAGGGTTAGGGGACGGGGACGGTTTAGGGTCCAGGTGAGGGTACGACAACGCTTTAGGGGGAGCGTACGTGTGAGGGCGCGGGTTAGTGTCAGCGTACGGGTTAGGATTAGGGGACGGGTGAGGGTCAGGCTTCGGGGAAGGGTTAGGGTTAGGGTTCGGGCTAGGGTTAGGGTTAGGGGACGGGGACGGTTTAGGGTCCAGGTGAGGGTACGACAACGCTTTAGGGGGAGCGTACGTGTGAGGGCGCGGGTTAGTGTCAGCGTACGGGTTAGGATTTGGGGACGGGTGAGGGTCAGGCTTCGGGGAAGGGTTAGGGTTAGGGTTCGGGCTAGGGTTAGGGTTAGGGGACGGGGAAGGTTTAGGGTCCAGGTGAGGGTACGACAACGCTTTAGGGGGAGCGTACGTGTGAGGGCGCGGGTTAGTGTCAGCGTACGGGTTAGGATTAGGGGACGGGTGAGGGTCAGGCTTCGGGGAAGGTTTAGGGTTAGGGTTCGGGCTAGGGTTAGGGTTAGGGGACGGGGACGGTTTAGGGTCCACGTGAGGGTACGACAACGCTTTAGGGGGAGCGTACGTGTGAGGGCGCGGGTTAGTGTCAGCGTACGGGTTAAGATTAGGGGACGGTTGAGGGTCAGGCTTCGGGGAAGGGTTAGGGTTAGGGTTCGGGCTAGGGTTAGGGTTAGGGGACGGGGACGGTTTAGGGTCCAGGTGAGGGTACGACAACGCTTTAGGGGGAGCGTACGTGTGAGGGCACGGGTTAGTGTCAGCGTACGGGTTAGGATTAGGGGACGGGTGAGTGTCAGGCTTCGGGGAAGGTTTAGGGTTAGGGTTCGGGCTAGGGTTAGGGTTAGGGGACGGGGACGGTTTAGGGTCCAGGTGAGGGTACGACAACGCTTTAGGGGGAGCGTACGTGTGAGGGCGCGGGTTAGTGTCAGCGTACGGGTTAAGATTAGGGGACGGTTGAGGGTCGGGCTTCGGGGAAGGGTTAGGGTTAGGGTTCGGGCTAGGGTTAGGGTTAGGGGACGGGGACGGTTTAGGGTCCAGGTGAGGTTACGACAACGCTTTAGGGGGAGCGTACGTGTGAGGGCGCGGGTTAGTGTCAGCGTACGGTTTAGGATTAGGGAACGGCTGAGGGTCAGGCTTCGGGGAAGGGTTAGGGTTAGGGTTCGGGCTAGGGTTAGGGTTAGGGGACGGGGACGGTTTAGGGTCCAGGTGAGGGTACGACAACGCTGTAGGGGGAGCGTACGTGTGAGGGCGCGGGTTAGTGTCAGCGTACGGGTTAGGATTAGGGGACGGGTGACGGTCAGGCTTCGGGGAAGGGTTAGGGTTAGGGTTCGGGCTAGGGTTAGGGTTAGGGGACGGGGACGGTTTAGGGTCCAGGTGAGGGTACGACAACGCTTTAGGGGGAGCGTACGTGTGAGGGCGCGGGTTCGTGTCAGCGTACGGGTTAGGATTAGGGGACGGGTGAGGGTCAGGCTTCGGGGAAGGGTTACGGTTAGGGTTCGGGCTAGGGTTAGGGTTAGGGGACGGGGACGGTTTAGGGTCCAGGTGAGGGTACGACAACGCTGTAGGGGGAGCGTACGTGTGAGGGCGCGGGTTAGTGTCAGCGTACGGGTTAGGATTAGGGGACGGGTGAGGGTCAGGCTTCGGGGAAGTGTTAGGGTTAGGGTTCGGGCTAGGGTTAGGGTTAGGGGACGGGGACGGTTTAGGGTCCAGGTGAGGGTATGACAACGCTGTAGGGGGAGCGTACGTGTGAGGGCGCGGGTTAGTGTCAGCGTACGGGTTAGGATATAGGGACGGGTGAGGGTCAGGCTTCGGGGAAGGGTTAGGGTTAGGGTTCGGGCTAGGGTTAGGGTTAGGGGACGGGGACGGTTTAGGGTCCAGGTGAGGGTACGACAACGCTTTAGGGGGAGCGTACGTGTGAGGGCGCGGGTTAGTGTCAGCGTACGGGTTAGGATTAGGGGACGGGTGAGGGTCAGGCTTCGGGGAAGGGTTAGGGTTAGGGTTCGGGCTAGGGTTAGGGTTAGGGGACGGGGACGGTTTAGGGTCCAGGTGAGGGTACGACAACGCTTTAGGGGGAGCGTACGTGTGAGGGCGCGGGTTAGTGTCAGCGTACGGGTTAGGATTTGGGGACGGGTGAGGGTCAGGCTTCGGGGAAGGGTTAGGGTTAGGGTTCGGGCTAGGGTTAGGGTTAGGGGACGGGGACGGTTTAGGGTCCAGGTGAGGGTACGACAACGCTTTAGGGGGAGCGTACGTGTGAGGGCGCGGGTTAGTGTCAGCGTACGGGTTAGGATTAGGGGACGGGTGAGGGTCAGGCTTCGGGGAAGGGTTAGGGTTAGGGTTCGGGCTAGGGTTAGGGTTAGGGGACGGGGACGGTTTAGGGTCCAGGTGAGGGTACGACAACGCTTTAGGGGAGCGTACGTGTGAGGGCGCGGGTTAGTGTCAGCGTACGGGTTAGGATTAGGGGACGGGTGAGGGTCAGGCTTCGGGGAAGGGTTAGGGTTAGGGTTCGGGCTAGGGTTAGGGTTAGGGGACGGGGACGGTTTAGGGTCCAGGTGAGGGTACGACAACGCTTTAGGGGGAGCGTACGTGTGAGGGCGCGGGTTCGTGTCAGCGTACGGGTTAGGATTAGGGAACGGGTGAGGGTCAGGCTTCGGGGAAGGGTTAGGGTTAGGGTTCGGGCTAGGGTTAGGGTTAGGGGACGGGGACGGTTTAGGGTCCAGGTGAGGGTACGACAACGCTTTAGGGGGAGCGTACGTGTGAGGGCGCGGGTTCGTGTCAGCGTACGGGTTAGGATTAGGGGACGGGTGAGGGTCAGGCTTCGGGTTAGGGTTAGGGTTAGGGTTCGGGCTAGGGTTAGGGTTAGGGGTCGGGGACGGTTTAGGGTCCAGGTGAGGGTACGACAACGCTGTAGGGGGAGCGTACGTGTGAGGGCGCGGGTTAGTGTCAGCGTACGGGTTAGGATTAGGGGACGGTTGAGGGTCAGGCTTCGGGGAAGTGTTAGGGTTAGGGTTCGGGCTAGGGTTAGGGTTAGGGGACGGGGACGGTTTAGGGTCCAGGTGAGGGTACGACAACGCTTTAGGGGGAGCGTACGTGTGAGGGCGCGGGTTAGTGTCGGCGTACGGGTTAGGATTAGGGGACGGGTGAGGGTCAGGCTTCGGGGAAGGTTTAGGGTTAGGGTTCGGGCTAGGGTTAGGGTTAGGGGACGGGGACGGTTTAGGGTCCAGGTGAGGGTACGACAACGCTGTAGGGGGAGCGTACGTGTGAGGGCGCGGGTTAGTGTCAGCGTACGGGTTAGGATTAGGGGACGGGTGAGGGTCAGGCTTCGGGGAAGGGTTAGGGTTAGGGTTCGGGCTAGGGTTAGGGTTAGGAGACGGGGACGGTTTAGGGTCCAGGTGAGGGTACGACAACGCTTTAGGGGGAGCGTACGTGTGAGGGCGCGGGTTAGTGTCAGCGTACGGGTTAGGATTAGGGGACGGGTGAGGGTCAGGCTTCGGGGAAGGGTTAGGGTTAGGGTTCGGGCTAGGGTTAGGGTTAGGGGACGGGGACGGTTTAGGGTCCAGGTGAGGGTACGACAACGCTTTAGGGGGAGCGTACGTGTGAGGGCGCGGGTTAGTGTCAGCGTACGGATTAGGATTAGGGGACGGGTGAGGGTCAGGCTTCGGGTTAGGGTTAGGGTTAGGGTTCGGGCTACGGTTAGGGTTAGGGGTCGGGGACGGTTTAGGGTCCAGGTAAGGGTACGACAACGCTTTAGGGGGAGTGTACGTGTGAGGGCGCGGGTTAGTGTCAGCGTACGGGTTAGGATTAGGGGACGGGTGAGGGTCAGGCTTCGGGGAAGGGTTAGGGTTAGGGTTCGGGCTAGGGTTAGGGTTAGGGGACGGGGACGGTTTAGGGTCCAGGTGAGGGTACGACAACGCTTTAGGGGGAGCGTACGTGTGAGGGCGCGGGTTAGTGTCAGCGTACGGGTTAGGATTAGGGGACGGGTGAGGGTCAGGCTTCGGGTTAGGGTTAGGGTTAGGGTTCGGGCTAGGGTTAGGGTTAGGGGTCGGGGACGGTTTAGGGTCCAGGTGAGGGTACGACAACGCTGTAGGGGGAGCGTACGTGTGAGGGCGCGGGTTAGTGTCAGCGTACGGGTTAGGATTAGGGGACGGGTGAGGGTCAGGCTTCGGGGAAGGGTTAGGGTTAGGGTTCGGGCTAGGGTTAGGGTTAGGGGACGGGGACGGTTTAGGGTCCAGGTGAGGGTACGACAACGCTTTAGGGGGAGCGTACGTGTGAGGGCGCGGGTTAGTGTCAGCGTACGGGTTAGGATTAGGGGACGGGTGAGGGTCAGGCTTCGGGGAAGGGTTAGGGTTAGGGTTCGGGCTAGGGTTAGGGTTAGGGGACGGGGACGGTTTAGGGTCCAGGTGAGGGTACGACAACGCTTTAGAGGGAGCGTACGTGTGAGGGCGCGGGTTAGTGTCAGCGTACGGGTTAGGATTAGGGGACGGGTGAGGGTCAGGCTTCGGGGAAGGGTTAGGGTTAGGTTTCGGGCTAGGGCTAGGGTTAGGGGACGAGGACGGTTTAGGGTCCAGGTGAGGGTACGACAACGCTTTAGGGGGAGCGTACGTGTGAGGGCACGGGTTAGTGTCAGCGTACGGGTTAGGATTAGGGGACGGGTGAGGGTCAGGCTTCGGGGAAGGGTTAGGGTTAGGGTTCGGGCTAGGGTTAGGGTTAGGGGACGGGGACGGTTTAGGGTCCAGGTGAGGGTACGACAACGCTTTAGGGGGAGCGTACGTGTGAGGGCGCGGGTTAGTGTCAGCGTACGGGTTAGGATTTGGGGACGCGTGAGGGTCAGGCTTCGGGGAAGGGTTAGGGTTAGGGTTCGGGCTAGGGTTAGGGTTAGGGGACGGGGACGGTTTAGGGTCCAGGTGAGGGTACGACAACGCTTTAGGGGGAGCGTACGTGTGAGGGCGCGGTTTAGTGTCAGCGTACGGGTTAGGATTAGGGGACGGGTGAGGGTCAGGCTTCGGGTTAGGGTTAGGGTTAGGGTTCGGGCTAGGGTTAGGGTTAGGGGTCGGGGACGGTTTAGGGTCCAGGTGAGGGTACGACAACGCTGTAGGGGGAGCGTACGTGTGAGGGCGCGGGTTAGTGTCAGCGTACGGGTTAGGATTAGGGGACGGGTGAGGGTCAGGCTTCGGGGAAGGGTTAGGGTTAGGGTTCGGGCTAGGGTTAGGGTTAGGGGACGGGGACGGTTTAGGGTCCAGGTGAGGGTACGACAACGCTTTAGGGGGAGCGTACGTGTGAGGGCGCGGGTTAGTGTCAGCGTACGGGTTAGGATTAGGGGACGGGTGAGGGTCAGGCTTCGGGGAAGGGTTAGGGTTAGGGTTCGGGTTAGGGTTAGGGTTAGGGGACGGGGACGGTTTAGGGTCCAGGTGAGGGTACGACAACGCTTTAGAGGGAGCGTACGTGTGAGGGCGCGGGTTAGTGTCAGCGTACGGGTTAGGATTAGGGGACGGGTGAGGGTCAGGCTTCGGGGAAGGGTTAGGGTTAGGTTTCGGGCTAGGGCTAGGGTTAGGGGACGAGGACGGTTTAGGGTCCAGGTGAGGGTACGACAACGCTTTAGGGGGAGCGTACGTGTGAGGGCGCGGGTTAGTGTCAGCGTACGGGTTAGGATTAGGGGACGGGTGAGGGTCAGGCTTCGGGGAAGGGTTAGGGTTAGGGTTCGGGCTAGGGTTAGGGTTAGGGTACGGGGACGGTTTAGGGTCCAGGTGAGGGTACGACAACGCTTTAGGGGGAGCGTACGTGTGAGGGCGCGGGTTAGTGTCAGCGTACGGGTTAGGATTTGGGGACGGGTGAGGGTCAGGCTTCGGGGAAGGGTTAGGGTTAGGGTTCGGGCTAGGGTTAGGGTTAGGGGACGGGGACGGTTTAGGGTCCAGGTGAGGGTACGACAACGCTTTAGGGGGAGCGTACGTGTGAGGGCGCGGGTTAGTGTCAGCGTACGGGTTAGGATTAGGGGACGGGTGAGGGTCAGGCTTCGGGGAAGGGTTAGGGTTAGGGTTCGGGCTAGGGTTAGGGTTAGGGGACGGGGACGGTTTAGGGTCCAGGTGAGGGTACGACAACGCTTTAGGGGGAGCGTACGTGTGAGGGCGCGGGTTAGTGTCAGCGTACGGGTTAGGATTAGGGGACGGGTGAGGGTCAGGCTTCGGGGAAGGGTTAGGGTTAGGGTTCGGGCTAGGGTTAGGGTTAGGGGACGGGGACGGTTTAGGGTCCAGGTGAGGGTACGACAACGCTGTAGGTGGAGCGTACGTGTGAGGGCGCGGGTTAGTGTCAGCGTACGGGTTAGGATTAGGGGACGGGTGACGGTCAGGCTTCGGGGAAGGGTTAGGGTTAGGGTTCGGGCTAGGGTTAGGGTTAGGGGACGGGGACGGTTTAGGGTCCAGGTGAGGGTACGACAACGCTGTAGGGGGAGCGTACGTGTGAGGGCGCGGGTTAGTGTCAGCGTACGGGTTAGGATTAGGGGACGGGTGAGGGTCAGGCTTCGGGGAAGGGTTAGGGTTAGGGTTCGGGCTAGGGTTAGGGTTAGGGGACGGGGACGGTTTAGGGTCCAGGTGAGGGTACGACAACGCTTTAGGGGGAGCGTACGTGTGAGGGCGCGGGTTAGTGTCAGCGTACGGATTAGGATTAGGGGACGGGTGAGGGTCAGGCTTCGGGTTAGGGTTAGGGTTAGGGTTCGGGCTAGGGTTAGGGTTAGGGGACGGGGACGGTTTAGGGTCCAGGTGAGGGTACGACAACGCTTTAGGGGGAGCGTACGTGTGAGGGCGCGGGTTAGTGTCAGCGTACGGGTTAGGATTAGGGGACGGGTGAGGGTCAGGCTTCGGGGAAGGGTTAGGGTTAGGGTTCGGGCTAGGGTTAGGGTTAGGGGACGGGGACGGTTTAGGGTCCAGGTGAGGGTACGAAAACGCTGTAGGGGGAGCGTACGTGTGAGGGCGCGGGTTAGTGTCAGCGTACGGGTTAGGATTAGGGGACGGGTGAGGGTCAGGCTTCGGGGAAGGGTTAGGGTTAGGGTTCGGGCTAGGGTTAGGGTTAGGGGACGGGGACGGTTTAGGGTCCAGGTGAGGGTACGACAACGCTTTAGGGGGAGCGTACGTGTGAGGGCGCGGGTTAGTGTCAGCGTACGGGTTAGGATTAGGGGACGGGTGAGGGTCAGGCTTCGGGGAAGGGTTAGGGTTAGGGTTCGGGCTAGGGTTAGCGTTAGGGAACGGGGACGGTTTAGGGTCCAGGTGAGGGTACGACAACGCTTTAAGGGGAGCGTACGTGTGAGGGCGCGGGTTAGTGTCAGCGTACGGGTTAGGATTAGGGGACGGGTGAGGGTCAGGCTTCGGGGAAGGGTTAGGGTTAGGGTTCGGGCTAGGGTTAGGGTTAGGGGACGGGGACGGTTTAGGGTCCAGGTGAGGGTACGAAAACGCTGTAGGGGGAGCGTACGTGTGAGGGCGCGGGTTAGTGTCAGCGTACGGGTTAGGATTAGGGGACGCGTGAGGGTCAGGCTTCGGGGAAGTGATAGGGTTAGGGTTCGGGCTAGGGTTAGGGTTAGGGGACGGGGACGGTTTAGGGTCCAGGTGAGGGTACGACAACGCTTTAGGGGGAGCGTACGTGTGAGGGCGCTGTTTAGTGTCAGCGTACGGGTTAGGATTAGGGGACGGGTGAGGGTCAGGCTTCGGGGAAGGGTTAGGGTTAGGGTTCGGGCTAGGGTTAGGGTTAGGGGACGGGGACGGTTTAGGGTCCAGGTGAGGGTACGACAACGCTTTAGGGGGAGCGTACGTGTGAGGGCGCGGGTTAGTTTCAGCGTACGGGTTAGGATTAGGGGACGGGTGAGGGTCAGGCTTCGGGGAAGGGTTAGGGTTAGGGTTCGGGCTAGGGTTAGGGTTAGGGGACGGGGACGGTTTAGGGTCCAGGTGAGGGTACGACAACGCTGTAGGGGGAGCGTACGTGTGAGGGCGCGGGTTAGTGTCAGCGTACGGGTTAGGATTAGGGGACGGGTGAGGGTCAGGCTTCGGGGAAGGGTTAGGGTTAGGGTTCGGGCTAGGGTTAGGGTTAGGGTACGGGGACGGTTTAGGGTCCAGGTGAGGGTACGACAACGCTTTAGGGGGAGCGTACGTGTGAGGGCGCGCGTTAGTGTCAGCGTACGGGTTAGGATTAGGGGACGGGTGAGGGTCAGGCTTCGGGGAAGGGTTAGGGTTAGGGTTCGGGCTAGGGTTAGCGTTAGGGGACAGGGACGGTTTAGGGTCCAGGTGAGGGTACGACAACGCTTTAAGGGGAGCGTACGTGTGAGGGCGCGGGTTAGTGTCAGCGTACGGGTTAGGATTAGGGGACGGGTGAGGGTCAGGCTTCGGGGAAGGGTTAGGGTTAGGGTTCGGGCTAGGGTTAGGGTTAGGGGACGGGGACGGTTTAGGGTCCAGGTGAGGGTACGACAACGCTTTAGGGGTAGCGTACGTGTGAGGGCGCGGGTTCGTGTCAGCGTACGGGTTAGGATTAGGGAACGGCTGAGGGTCAGGCTTCGGGGAAGGGTTAGGGTTAGGGTTCGGGCTAGGGTTAGGGTTAGGGGACGGGGACGGTTTACGGTCCAGGTGAGGGAACGACAATGCTTTAGGGGGAGCGTACGTGTGAGGGCGCGGGTTAGTGTCAGCGTACGGGTTAGGATTAAGGGACGCGTGAGGGTCAGGCTTCGGGGAAGGGTTAGGGTTAGGGTTCGGGCTAGGGTTAGGGTTAGGGGACGGGGACGGTTTAGGGTCCAGGTGAGGGTACGACAACGCTTTAGGGGGAGCGTACGTGTGAGGGCGCGGGTTAGTGTCAGCGTACGGGTTAGGATTAGGGGACGGGTGAGGGTCAGGCTTCGGGGAAGGGTTATGGTTAGGGTTTGGGCTAGGGTTAGGGTTAGGGGACGGGGACGGTTTAGGGTCCAGGTGAGGGTACGACAACGTTTTAGGGGGAGCGTACGTGTGAGGGCGCGGGTTAGTGTCAGCGTACGAGTTAGGATTAGGGGACGGGTGAGGGTCAGGCTTCCGGGAAGTGTTAGGGTTAGGGTTCGGGCTAGGGTTAGGGTTAGGGGACGGGGACGGTTTAGGGTCCAGGTGAGGGTACGACAACGCTTTAGGGGGAGCGTACGTGTGAGGGCGCGGGTTAGTGTCAGCGTACGGGTTAGGATTAGGGGACGGGTGAGGGTCAGGCTTCGGGGAAGGGTTAGGGTTAGGGTTCGGGCTAGGGTTAGGGTTAGGGGACGGGGACGGTTTAGGGTCCAGGTGAGGGTACGACAACGCTTTAGGGGGAGCGTACGTGTGAGGGCGCGGGTTAGTGTCAGCGTACGGGTTAGGATTAGGGGACGGGTGAGGGTCAGGCTTCGGGGAAGGGTTAGGGTTAGGGTTCGGGCTAGGGTTAGGGTTAGGGAACGGGGACGGTTTAGGGTCCAGGTGAGGGTACGACAACGCTTTAGGGGGAGCGTACGTGTGAGGGCGCGGGTTAGTGTCAGCGTACGGGTTAGGATTAGGGGACGGGTGAGGGTCAGGCTTCGGGGAAGGGTTAGGGTTAGGGTTCGGGCTAGGGTTAGGGTTAGGGGACGGGGACGGTTTAGGGTCCAGGTGAGGGTACGACAACGCTTTAGGGGGAGCGTACTTGTGAGGGCGCGTGTTAGTGTCAGCGTACGGGTTAGGATTAGGGAACGGCTGAGGGTCAGGCTTCTGGGAAGGGTTAGGGTTATGGTTCGGGCTAGGGTTAGGGTTAGGGGACGGGGACGGTTTAGGGTCCAGGTGAGGGTACGACAACGCTTTAGGGGGAGCGTACGTGTGAGGGCGCGGGTTAGTGTCAGCGTACGGGTTAGGATTAGGGGACGGGTGAGGGTCAGGCTTCGGGGAAGGGTTAGGGTTAGGGTTCGGGCTAGGGTTAGGGTTAGGGGACGGGGACGGTTTAGGGTCCAGGTGAGGGTACGACAACGCTGTAGGGGGAGCGTACGTGTGAGGGCGCGGGTTAGTGTCAGCGTACGGGTTAGGATTAGGGGACGGGTGAGGGTCAGGCTTCGGGGAATTGTTAGGGTTAGGGTTCGGGCTAGGGTTAGGGTTAGGGGACGGGGACGGTTTAGGGTCAAAGTGAGGGTACGACAACGCTTTAGGGGGAGCGTACGTGTGAGGGCGCGGGTTAGTTTCAGCGTACGGGTTAGGATTAGGGGACGGGTGAGGGTCAGGCTTCGGGGAAGGGTTAGGGTTAGGTTTTGGGCTAGGGTTAGGGTTAGGGGACGGGGACGGTTTAGGGTCCAGGTGAGGGTACGACAACGCTTTAGGGGGAGCGTACGTGTGAGGGCGTGGGTTAGTGTCAGCGTACGGGTTAGGATTAGGGGACGGGTGAGGGTCAGGCTTCGGGGAAGGGTTAGGGTTAGGGTTCGGGCTAGGGTTAGGGTTAGGGGACGGGGACGGTTTAGGGTCCAGGTGAGGGTACGACAACGCTGTAGGGGGAGCGTACGTGTGAGGGCGCGGGTTAGTGTCAGCGTACGGGTTAGGATTAGGGGACGGGTGAGTGTCAGGCTTCGGGGAAGGGTTAGGGTTAGGGTTCGGGCTAGGGTTAGGGTTAGGGGACGGGGACGGTTTAGGGTCAAAGTGAGGGTACGACAACGCTTTAGGGGGAGCGTACGTGTGAGGGCGCGGGTTAGTGTCAGCGTACGGGTTAGGATTAGGGGACGGGTGAGGGTCAGGCTTCGGGGAAGGGTTAGGGTTAGGGTTTGGGCTAGGGTTAGGGTTAGGGGACGGGGACGGTTTAGGGTCCAGGTGAGGGTACGACAACGCTTTAGGGGGAGCGTACGTGTGAGGGCGCGGGTTAGTGTCAGCGTACGGGTTAGGATTGGGGACGGGTGAGGGTCAGGCTTCGGGGAAGGGTTAGGGTTAGGGTTCTGGCTAGGGTTAGGGTTAGGGGACGGGGACGGTTTAGGGTCCAGGTGAGGGTACGACAACGCTGTAGGGGGAGCGTACGTGTGAGGGCGCGGGTTAGTGTCAGCGTACGGGTTAGGATTAGGGGACGGGTGAGGGTCAGGCTTCGGGGAAGGGTTAGGGTTAGGGTTCGGGCTAGGGTTAGGGTTAGGGGACGGGGACGGTTTAGGGTCCAGGTGAGGGTACGACAACGCTTTAGGGGGAGCGTACGTGTGAGGGCGCGCGTTAGTGTCAGCGTACGGGTTAGGATTAGGGGACGGGTGAGGGTCAGGCTTCGGGGAAGGGTTAGGGTTAGGGTTCGGGCTAGGGTTAGCGTTAGGGGACGGGGACGGTTTAGGGTCCAGGTGAGGGTATGACAACGCTTTAAGGGGAGCGTACGTGTGAGGGCGCGGGTTAGTGTCAGCGTACGGGTTAGGATTAGGGGACGGGTGAGGGTCAGGCTTCGGGGAAGGGTTAGGGTTAGGGTTCGGTCTAGGGTTAGGGTTAGGGGACGGGGACGGTTTAGGGTCCAGGTGAGGGTACGACAACGCTTTAGGGGTAGCGTACGTGTGAGGGCGCGGGTTCGTGTCAGCGTACGGGTTAGGATTAGGGAACGGCTGAGGGTCAGGCTTCGGGGAAGGGTTAGGGTTAGGGTTCGGGCTAGGGTTAGGGTTAGGGGACGGGGACGGTTTACGGTCCAGGTGAGGGTACGACAATGCTTTAGGGGGAGTGTACGTGTGAGGGCGCGGGTTAGTGTCAGCGTACGGGTTAGGATTAAGGGACGCGTGAGGGTCAGGCTTCGGGGAAGGGTTAGGGTTAGGGTTCGGGCTAGGGTTAGGGTTAGGGGACGGGGACGGTTTAGGGTCCAGGTGAGGGTACGACAACGCTTTAGGGGGAGCGTACGTGTGAGGGCGCGGGTTAGTGTCAGCGTACGGGTTAGGATTAGGGGACGGGTGAGGGTCAGGCTTCGGGGAAGGGTTAGGGTTAGGGTTCGGGCTAGGGTTAGGGTTAGGGGACGGGGACGGTTTAGGGTCCAGGTGAGGGTACGACAACGCTGTAGGTGGAGCGTACGTGTGAGGGCGCGGGTTAGTGTCAGCGTACGGGTTAGGATTAGGGGACGGGTGACGGTCAGGCTTCGGGGAAGGGTTAGGGTTAGGGTTCGGGCTAGGGTTAGGGTTAGGGGACGGGGACGGTTTAGGGTCCAGGTGAGGGTACGACAACGCTGTAGGGGGAGCGTACGTGTGAGGGCGCGGGTTAGTGTCAGCGTACGGGTTAGGATTAGGGGACGGGTGAGGGTCAGGCTTCGGGGAAGGGTTAGGGTTAGGGTTCGGGCTAGGGTTAGGGTTAGGGGACGGGGACGGTTTAGGGTCCAGGTGAGGGTACGACAACGCTTTAGGGGGAGCGTACGTGTGAGGGCGCGGGTTAGTGTCAGCGTACGGATTAGGATTAGGGGACGGGTGAGGGTCAGGCTTCGGGTTAGGGTTAGGGTTAGGGTTCGGGCTAGGGTTAGGGTTAGGGGACGGGGACGGTTTAGGGTCCAGGTGAGGGTACGACAACGCTTTAGGGGGAGCGTACGTGTGAGGGCGCGGGTTAGTGTCAGCGTACGGGTTAGGATTAGGGGACGGGTGAGGGTCAGGCTTCGGGGAAGGGTTAGGGTTAGGGTTCGGGCTAGGGTTAGGGTTAGGGGACGGGGACGGTTTAGGGTCCAGGTGAGGGTACGAAAACGCTGTAGGGGGAGCGTACGTGTGAGGGCGCGGGTTAGTGTCAGCGTACGGGTTAGGATTAGGGGACGGGTGAGGGTCAGGCTTCGGGGAAGGGTTAGGGTTAGGGTTCGGGCTAGGGTTAGGGTTAGGGGACGGGGACGGTTTAGGGTCCAGGTGAGGGTACGACAACGCTTTAGGGGGAGCGTACGTGTGAGGGCGCGGGTTAGTGTCAGCGTACGGGTTAGGATTAGGGGACGGGTGAGGGTCAGGCTTCGGGGAAGGGTTAGGGTTAGGGTTCGGGCTAGGGTTAGCGTTAGGGAACGGGGACGGTTTAGGGTCCAGGTGAGGGTACGACAACGCTTTAAGGGGAGCGTACGTGTGAGGGCGCGGGTTAGTGTCAGCGTACGGGTTAGGATTAGGGGACGGGTGAGGGTCAGGCTTCGGGGAAGGGTTAGGGTTAGGGTTCGGGCTAGGGTTAGGGTTAGGGGACGGGGACGGTTTAGGGTCCAGGTGAGGGTACGAAAACGCTGTAGGGGGAGCGTACGTGTGAGGGCGCGGGTTAGTGTCAGCGTACGGGTTAGGATTAGGGGACGCGTGAGGGTCAGGCTTCGGGGAAGTGATAGGGTTAGGGTTCGGGCTAGGGTTAGGGTTAGGGGACGGGGACGGTTTAGGGTCCAGGTGAGGGTACGACAACGCTTTAGGGGGAGCGTACGTGTGAGGGCGCGGTTTAGTGTCAGCGTACGGGTTAGGATTAGGGGACGGGTGAGGGTCAGGCTTCGGGGAAGGGTTAGGGTTAGGGTTCGGGCTAGGGTTAGGGTTAGGGGACGGGGACGGTTTAGGGTCCAGGTGAGGGTACGACAACGCTTTAGGGGGAGCGTACGTGTGAGGGCGCGGGTTAGTTTCAGCGTACGGGTTAGGATTAGGGGACGGGTGAGGGTCAGGCTTCGGGGAAGGGTTAGGGTTAGGGTTCGGGCTAGGGTTAGGGTTAGGGGACGGGGACGGTTTAGGGTCCAGGTGAGGGTACGACAACGCTGTAGGGGGAGCGTACGTGTGAGGGCGCGGGTTAGTGTCAGCGTACGGGTTAGGATTAGGGGACGGGTGAGGGTCAGGCTTCGGGGAAGGGTTAGGGTTAGGGTTCGGGCTAGGGTTAGGGTTAGGGTACGGGGACGGTTTAGGGTCCAGGTGAGGGTACGACAACGCTTTAGGGGGAGCGTACGTGTGAGGGCGCGCGTTAGTGTCAGCGTACGGGTTAGGATTAGGGGACGGGTGAGGGTCAGGCTTCGGGGAAGGGTTAGGGTTAGGGTTCGGGCTAGGGTTAGCGTTAGGGGACAGGGACGGTTTAGGGTCCAGGTGAGGGTACGACAACGCTTTAAGGGGAGCGTACGTGTGAGGGCGCGGGTTAGTGTCAGCGTACGGGTTAGGATTAGGGGACGGGTGAGGGTCAGGCTTCGGGGAAGGGTTAGGGTTAGGGTTCGGGCTAGGGTTAGGGTTAGGGGACGGGGACGGTTTAGGGTCCAGGTGAGGGTACGACAACGCTTTAGGGGTAGCGTACGTGTGAGGGCGCGGGTTCGTGTCAGCGTACGGGTTAGGATTAGGGAACGGCTGAGGGTCAGGCTTCGGGGAAGGGTTAGGGTTAGGGTTCGGGCTAGGGTTAGGGTTAGGGGACGGGGACGGTTTACGGTCCAGGTGAGGGAACGACAATGCTTTAGGGGGAGCGTACGTGTGAGGGCGCGGGTTAGTGTCAGCGTACGGGTTAGGATTAAGGGACGCGTGAGGGTCAGGCTTCGGGGAAGGGTTAGGGTTAGGGTTCGGGCTAGGGTTAGGGTTAGGGGACGGGGACGGTTTAGGGTCCAGGTGAGGGTACGACAACGCTTTAGGGGGAGCGTACGTGTGAGGGCGCGGGTTAGTGTCAGCGTACGGGTTAGGATTAGGGGACGGGTGAGGGTCAGGCTTCGGGGAAGGGTTATGGTTAGGGTTTGGGCTAGGGTTAGGGTTAGGGGACGGGGACGGTTTAGGGTCCAGGTGAGGGTACGACAACGTTTTAGGGGGAGCGTACGTGTGAGGGCGCGGGTTAGTGTCAGCGTACGAGTTAGGATTAGGGGACGGGTGAGGGTCAGGCTTCCGGGAAGTGTTAGGGTTAGGGTTCGGGCTAGGGTTAGGGTTAGGGGACGGGGACGGTTTAGGGTCCAGGTGAGGGTACGACAACGCTTTAGGGGGAGCGTACGTGTGAGGGCGCGGGTTAGTGTCAGCGTACGGGTTAGGATTAGGGGACGGGTGAGGGTCAGGCTTCGGGGAAGGGTTAGGGTTAGGGTTCGGGCTAGGGTTAGGGTTAGGGGACGGGGACGGTTTAGGGTCCAGGTGAGGGTACGACAACGCTTTAGGGGGAGCGTACGTGTGAGGGCGCGGGTTAGTGTCAGCGTACGGGTTAGGATTAGGGGACGGGTGAGGGTCAGGCTTCGGGGAAGGGTTAGGGTTAGGGTTCGGGCTAGGGTTAGGGTTAGGGGACGGGGACGGTTTAGGGTCCAGGTGAGGGTACGACAACGCTTTAGGGGGAGCGTACGTGTGAGGGCGCGGGTTAGTGTCAGCGTACGGGTTAGGATTAGGGGACGGGTGAGGGTCAGGCTTCGGGGAAGGGTTAGGGTTAGGGTTCGGGCTAGGGTTAGGGTTAGGGGACGGGGACGGTTTAGGGTCCAGGTGAGGGTACGACAACGCTTTAGGGGGAGCGTACTTGTGAGGGCGCGTGTTAGTGTCAGCGTACGGGTTAGGATTAGGGAACGGCTGAGGGTCAGGCTTCTGGGAAGGGTTAGGGTTATGGTTCGGGCTAGGGTTAGGGTTAGGGGACGGGGACGGTTTAGGGTCCAGGTGAGGGTACGACAACGCTTTAGGGGGAGCGTACGTGTGAGGGCGCGGGTTAGTGTCAGCGTACGGGTTAGGATTAGGGGACGGGTGAGGGTCAGGCTTCGGGGAAGGGTTAGGGTTAGGGTTCGGGCTAGGGTTAGGGTTAGGGGACGGGGACGGTTTAGGGTCCAGGTGAGGGTACGACAACGCTGTAGGGGGAGCGTACGTGTGAGGGCGCGGGTTAGTGTCAGCGTACGGGTTAGGATTAGGGGACGGGTGAGGGTCAGGCTTCGGGGAATTGTTAGGGTTAGGGTTCGGGCTAGGGTTAGGGTTAGGGGACGGGGACGGTTTAGGGTCAAAGTGAGGGTACGACAACGCTTTAGGGGGAGCGTACGTGTGAGGGCGCGGGTTAGTTTCAGCGTACGGGTTAGGATTAGGGGACGGGTGAGGGTCAGGCTTCGGGGAAGGGTTAGGGTTAGGGTTTGGGCTAGGGTTAGGGTTAGGGGACGGGGACGGTTTAGGGTCCAGGTGAGGGTACGACAACGCTTTAGGGGGAGCGTACGTGTGAGGGCGTGGGTTAGTGTCAGCGTACGGGTTAGGATTAGGGGACGGGTGAGGGTCAGGCTTCGGGGAAGGGTTAGGGTTAGGGTTCGGGCTAGGGTTAGGGTTAGGGGACGGGGACGGTTTAGGGTCCAGGTGAGGGTACGACAACGCTGTAGGGGGAGCGTACGTGTGAGGGCGCGGGTTAGTGTCAGCGTACGGGTTAGGATTAGGGGACGGGTGAGGGTCAGGCTTCGGGGAAGGGTTAGGGTTAGGGTTCGGGCTAGGGTTAGGGTTAGGGGACGGGGACGGTTTAGGGTCCAGGTGAGGGTACGACAACGCTTTAGGGGGAGCGTACGTGTGAGGGCGTGGGTTAGTGTCAGCGTACGTGTTAGGATTAGGGGACGGGTGAGGGTCAGGCTTCCGGGAAGTGTTAGGGTTAGGGTTCGGGCTAGGGTTAGGGTTAGGGGACGGGGACGGTTTAGGGTCCAGGTGAGGGTACGACAACGCTTTAGGGGGAGCGTACGTGTGAGGGCGCGGGTTAGTGTCAGCGTACGGGTTAGGATTAGGGGACGGGTGAGGGTCAGGCTTCGGGGAAGGGTTAGGGTTAGGGTTCGGGCTAGGGTTAGGGTTAGGGGACGGGGACGGTTTAGGGTCCAGGTGAGGGTACGACAACGCTTTAGGGGGAGCGTACGTGTGAGGGCGCGGGTTAGTGTCAGCGTACGGGTTAGGATTAGGGGACGGGTGAGGGTCAGGCTTCGGGGAAGGGTTAGGGTTAGGGTTCGGGCTAGGGTTAGGGTTAGGGGACGGGGACGGTTTAGGGTCCAGGTGAGGGTACGACAACGCTTTAGGGGGAGCGTACGTGTGAGGGCGCGGGTTAGTGTCAGCGTACGGGTTAGGATTAGGGGACGGGTGAGGGTCAGGCTTCGGGGAAGGGTTAGGGTTAGGGTTCGGGCTAGGGTTAGGGTTAGGGGACGGGGACGGTTTAGGGTCCAGGTGAGGGTACGACAACGCTTTAGGGGGAGCGTACTTGTGAGGGCGCGTGTTAGTGTCAGCGTACGGGTTAGGATTAGGGAACGGCTGAGGGTCAGGCTTCTGGGAAGGGTTAGGGTTATGGTTCGGGCTAGGGTTAGGGTTAGGGGACGGGGACGGTTTAGGGTCCAGGTGAGGGTACGACAACGCTTTAGGGGGAGCGTACGTGTGAGGGCGCGGGTTAGTGTCAGCGTACGGGTTAGGATTAGGGGACGGGTGAGGGTCAGGCTTCGGGGAAGGGTTAGGGTTAGGGTTCGGGCTAGGGTTAGGGTTAGGGGACGGGGACGGTTTAGGGTCCAGGTGAGGGTACGACAACGCTGTAGGGGGAGCGTACGTGTGAGGGCGCGGGTTAGTGTCAGCGTACGGGTTAGGATTAGGGGACGGGTGAGGGTCAGGCTTCGGGGAATTGTTAGGGTTAGGGTTCGGGCTAGGGTTAGGGTTAGGGGACGGGGACGGTTTAGGGTCAAAGTGAGGGTACGACAACGCTTTAGGGGGAGCGTACGTGTGAGGGCGCGGGTTAGTTTCAGCGTACGGGTTAGGATTAGGGGACGGGTGAGGGTCAGGCTTCGGGGAAGGGTTAGGGTTAGGGTTTGGGCTAGGGTTAGGGTTAGGGGACGGGGACGGTTTAGGGTCCAGGTGAGGGTACGACAACGCTTTAGGGGGAGCGTACGTGTGAGGGCGTGGGTTAGTGTCAGCGTACGGGTTAGGATTAGGGGACGGGTGAGGGTCAGGCTTCGGGGAAGGGTTAGGGTTAGGGTTCGGGCTAGGGTTAGGGTTAGGGGACGGGGACGGTTTAGGGTCCAGGTGAGGGTACGACAACGCTGTAGGGGGAGCGTACGTGTGAGGGCGCGGGTTAGTGTCAGCGTACGGGTTAGGATTAGGGGACGGGTGAGGGTCAGGCTTCGGGGAAGGGTTAGGGTTAGGGTTCGGGCTAGGGTTAGGGTTAGGGGACGGGGACGGTTTAGGGTCCAGGTGAGGGTACGACAACGCTTTAGGGGGAGCGTACGTGTGAGGGCGTGGGTTAGTGTCAGCGTACGTGTTAGGATTAGGGGACGGGTGAGGGTCAGGCTTCGGGGAAGGGTTAGGGTTAGGGTTCGGGCTAGGGTTAGGGTTAGGGGACGGGGACGGTTTATGGTCCAGGTGAGGGTACGACAACGCTTTAGGGGGAGCGTACGTGTGAGGGCGCGGGTTAGTGTCAGCGTACGGGTTAGGATTAGGGGACGGGTGAGGGTCAGGCTTCGGGGAAGGGTTAGGGTTAGGGTTCGGGCTAGGGTTAGGGTTAGGGGACGGGGACGGTTTAGGGTCCAGGTGAGGGTACGACAACGCTGTGGGGGAGCGTACGTGTGAGGGCGCGGGTTAGTGTCATCGTACGGGTTAGGTTTAGGGGACGGGTGAGGGTCAGGCTTCGGGGAAGTGTTAGGGTTAGGGTTCGGGCTAGGGTTAGGGTTAGGGGACGGGGACGGTTTAGGGTCAAAGTGAGGGTACGACAACGCTTTAGGGGGAGCGTACGTGTGAGGGCGCGGGTTAGTGTCAGCGTACGGGTTAGGATTAGGGGACGGGTGAGGGTCAGGCTTCGGGGAAGGGTTAGGGTTAGGGTTTGGGCTAGGGTTAGGGTTAGGGGACGGGGACGGTTTAGGGTCCAGGTGAGGGTACGACAACGCTTTAGGGGGAGCGTACGTGTGAGGGCGCGGGTTAGTGTCAGCGTACGGGTTAGGATTGGGGACGGGTGAGGGTCAGGCTTCGGGGAAGGGTTAGGGTTAGGGTTCTGGCTAGGGTTAGGGTTAGGGGACGGGGACGGTTTAGGGTCCAGGTGAGGGTACGACAACGCTGTAGGGGGAGCGTACGTGTGAGGGCGCGGGTTAGTGTCAGCGTACGGGTTAGGATTAGGGGACGGGTGAGGGTCAGGCTTCGGGGAAGGGTTAGGGTTAGGGTTCGGGCTAGGGTTAGGGTTAGGGGACGGGGACGGTTTAGGGTCCAGGTGAGGGTACGACAACGCTTTAGGGGGAGCGTACGTGTGAGGGCGCGCGTTAGTGTCAGCGTACGGGTTAGGATTAGGGGACGGGTGAGGGTCAGGCTTCGGGGAAGGGTTAGGGTTAGGGTTCGGGCTAGGGTTAGCGTTAGGGGACGGGGACGGTTTAGGGTCCAGGTGAGGGTATGACAACGCTTTAAGGGGAGCGTACGTGTGAGGGCGCGGGTTAGTGTCAGCGTACGGGTTAGGATTAGGGGACGGGTGAGGGTCAGGCTTCGGGGAAGGGTTAGGGTTAGGGTTCGGTCTAGGGTTAGGGTTAGGGGACGGGGACGGTTTAGGGTCCAGGTGAGGGTACGACAACGCTTTAGGGGTAGCGTACGTGTGAGGGCGCGGGTTCGTGTCAGCGTACGGGTTAGGATTAGGGAACGGCTGAGGGTCAGGCTTCGGGGAAGGTTTAGGGTTAGGGTTCGGGCTAGGGTTAGGGTTAGGGGACGGGGACGGTTTACGGTCCAGGTGAGGGTACGACAATGCTTTAGGGGGAGCGTACGTGTGAGGGCGCGGGTTAGTGTCAGCGTACGGGTTAGGATTAAGGGACGCGTGAGGGTCAGGCTTCGGGGAAGGGTTAGGGTTAGGGTTCGGGCTAGGGTTAGGGTTAGGGGACGGGGACGGTTTAGGGTCCAGGTGAGGGTACGACAACGCTTTAGGGGGAGCGTACGTGTGAGGGCGCGGGTTAGTGTCAGCGTACGGGTTAGGATTAGGGGACGGGTGAGGGTCAGGCTTCGGGGAAGGGTTATGGTTAGGGTTTGGGCTAGGGTTAGGGTTAGGGGACGGGGACGGTTTAGGGTCCAGGTGAGGGTACGACAACGTTTTAGGGGGAGCGTACGTGTGAGGGCGCGGGTTAGTGTCAGCGTACGAGTTAGGATTAGGGGACGGGTGAGGGTCAGGCTTCCGGGAAGGGTTAGGGTTAGGGTTCGGGCTAGGGTTAGGGTTAGGGGACGGGGACGGTTTAGGGTCCAGGTGAGGGTACGACAACGCTTTAGGGGGAGCGTACGTGTGAGGGCACGGGTTAGTGTCAGCGTACGGGTTAGGATTAGGGGACGGGTGAGGGTCAGGCTTAGGGGAAGGGTTAGGGTTAGGGTTCGGGCTAGGGTTAGGGTTAGGGGACGGGGACGGTTTAGGGTCCAGGTGAGGGTACGACAACGCTTTAAGGGGAGCGTACGTGTGAGGGCGCGGGTTAGTGTCAGCGTACGGGTTAGGATTAGGGGACGGGTGAGGGTCAGGCTTCGGGGAAGGGTTAGGGTTAGGGTTCGGGCTAGGGTTAGGGTTAGGGGACGGGGACGGTTTAGGGTCCAGGTGAGGGTACGACAACGCTTTAGGGGTAGCGTACGTGTGAGGGCGCGGGTTCGTGTCAGCGTACGGGTTAGGATTAGGGAACGGCTGAGGGTCAGGCTTCGGGGAAGCGTTAGGGTTAGGGTTCGGGCTAGGGTTAGGGTTAGGGGACGGGGACGGTTTAGGGTCCAGGTGAGGGTACGACAACGTTTTAGGGGGAGCGTACGTGTGAGGGCGCGGGTTAGTGTCAGCGTACGAGTTAGGATTAGGGGACGGGTGAGGGTCAGGCTTCCGGGAAGGGTTAGGGTTAGGGTTCGGGCTAGGGTTAGGGTTAGGGGACGGGGACGGTTTAGGGTCCAGGTGAGGGTACGACAACGCTTTAGGGGGAGCGTACGTGTGAGGGCACGGGTTAGTGTCAGCGTACGGGTTAGGATTAGGGGACGGGTGAGGGTCAGGCTTAGGGGAAGGGTTAGGGTTAGGGTTCGGGCTAGGGTTAGGGTTAGGGGACGGGGACGGTTTAGGGTCCAGGTGAGGGTACGACAACGCTTTAAGGGGAGCGTACGTGTGAGGGCGCGGGTTAGTGTCAGCGTACGGGTTAGGATTAGGGGACGGGTGAGGGTCAGGCTTCGGGGAAGGGTTAGGGTTAGGGTTCGGGCTAGGGTTAGGGTTAGGGGACGGGGACGGTTTAGGGTCCAGGTGAGGGTACGACAACGCTTTAGGGGGAGCGTACGTGTGAGGGCGCGGGTTAGTGTCAGCGTACGGGTTAGGATTAGGGGACGGGTGAGGGTCAGGCTTCGGGGAATGGTTAGGGTTAGGGTTCGGGCTAGGGTTAGGGTTAGGGGACGGGGACGGTTTAGGGTCCAGGTGAGGGTACGACAACGCTTTAGGGGGAGCGTACGTGTGAGGGCGCGGGTTAGTGTCAGCGTACGGGTTAGGATTAGGGAACGGCTGAGGGTCAGGCTTCTGGGAAGGGTTAGGGTTAGGGTTCGGGCTAGGGTTAGGGTTAGGGGACGGGGACGGTTTAGGGTCCAGGTGAGGGTACGACAACGCTTTAGGGGGAGCGTACGTGTGAGGGCGCGGGTTAGTGTCAGCGTACGGGTTAGGATTAGGGGACGGGTGAGGGTCAGGCTTCGGGGAAGGGTTAGGGTTAGGGTTCGGGCTAGGGTTAGGGTTAGGGGACGGGGACGGTTTAGGGTCCAGGTGAGGGTACGACAACGCTGTAGGGGGAGCGTACGTGTGAGGGCGCGGGTTAGTGTCAGCGTACGGGTTAGGATTAGGGGACGGGTGAGGGTCAGGCTTCGGGGAAGGGTTAGGGTTAGGGTTCGGGCTAGGGTTAGGGTTAGGGGACGGGGACGGTTTAGGGTCCAGGTGAGGGTACGACAACGCTTTAGGGGGAGCGTACGTGTGAGGGCGCGCGTTAGTGTCAGCGTACGGGTTAGGATTAGGGGACGGGTGAGGGTCAGGCTTCGGGGAAGGGTTAGGGTTAGGGTTCGGGCTAGGGTTAGCGTTAGGGGACGGGGACGGTTTAGGGTCCAGGTGAGGGTATGACAACGCTTTAAGGGGAGCGTACGTGTGAGGGCGCGGGTTAGTGTCAGCGTACGGGTTAGGATTAGGGGACGGGTGAGGGTCAGGCTTCGGGGAAGGGTTAGGGTTAGGGTTCGGTCTAGGGTTAGGGTTAGGGGACGGGGACGGTTTAGGGTCCAGGTGAGGGTACGACAACGCTTTAGGGGTAGCGTACGTGTGAGGGCGCGGGTTCGTGTCAGCGTACGGGTTAGGATTAGGGAACGGCTGAGGGTCAGGCTTCGGGGAAGGGTTAGGGTTAGGGTTCGGGCTAGGGTTAGGGTTAGGGGACGGGGACGGTTTACGGTCCAGGTGAGGGTACGACAATGCTTTAGGGGGGGCGTACGTGTGAGGGCGCGGGTTAGTGTCAGCGTACGGGTTAGGATTAAGGGACGCGTGAGGGTCAGGCTTCGGGGAAGGGTTAGGGTTAGGGTTCGGGCTAGGGTTAGGGTTAGGGGACGGGGACGGTTTAGGGTCCAGGTGAGGGTACGACAACGCTTTAGGGGGAGCGTACGTGTGAGGGCGCGGGTTAGTGTCAGCGTACGGGTTAGGATTAGGGGACGGGTGAGGGTCAGGCTTCGGGGAAGGGTTATGGTTAGGGTTTGGGCTAGGGTTAGGGTTAGGGGACGGGGACGGTTTAGGGTCCAGGTGAGGGTACGACAACGTTTTAGGGGGAGCGTACGTGTGAGGGCGCGGGTTAGTGTCAGCGTACGAGTTAGGATTAGGGGACGGGTGAGGGTCAGGCTTCCGGGAAGGGTTAGGGTTAGGGTTCGGGCTAGGGTTAGGGTTAGGGGACGGGGACGGTTTAGGGTCCAGGTGAGGGTACGACAACGCTTTAGGGGGAGCGTACGTGTGAGGGCACGGGTTAGTGTCAGCGTACGGGTTAGGATTAGGGGACGGGTGAGGGTCAGGCTTAGGGGAAGGGTTAGGGTTAGGGTTCGGGCTAGGGTTAGGGTTAGGGGACGGGGACGGTTTAGGGTCCAGGTGAGGGTACGACAACGCTTTAAGGGGAGCGTACGTGTGAGGGCGCGGGTTAGTGTCAGCGTACGGGTTAGGATTAGGGGACGGGTGAGGGTCAGGCTTCGGGGAAGGGTTAGGGTTAGGGTTCGGGCTAGGGTTAGGGTTAGGGGACGGGGACGGTTTAGGGTCCAGGTGAGGGTACGACAACGCTTTAGGGGTAGCGTACGTGTGAGGGCGCGGGTTCGTGTCAGCGTACGGGTTAGGATTAGGGAACGGCTGAGGGTCAGGCTTCGGGGAAGCGTTAGGGTTAGGGTTCGGGCTAGGGTTAGGGTTAGGGGACGGGGACGGTTTAGGGTCCAGGTGAGGGTACGACAACGTTTTAGGGGGAGCGTACGTGTGAGGGCGCGGGTTAGTGTCAGCGTACGAGTTAGGATTAGGGGACGGGTGAGGGTCAGGCTTCCGGGAAGGGTTAGGGTTAGGGTTCGGGCTAGGGTTAGGGTTAGGGGACGGGGACGGTTTAGGGTCCAGGTGAGGGTACGACAACGCTTTAGGGGGAGCGTACGTGTGAGGGCACGGGTTAGTGTCAGCGTACGGGTTAGGATTAGGGGACGGGTGAGGGTCAGGCTTAGGGGAAGGGTTAGGGTTAGGGTTCGGGCTAGGGTTAGGGTTAGGGGACGGGGACGGTTTAGGGTCCAGGTGAGGGTACGACAACGCTTTAAGGGGAGCGTACGTGTGAGGGCGCGGGTTAGTGTCAGCGTACGGGTTAGGATTAGGGGACGGGTGAGGGTCAGGCTTCGGGGAAGGGTTAGGGTTAGGGTTCGGGCTAGGGTTAGGGTTAGGGGACGGGGACGGTTTAGGGTCCAGGTGAGGGTACGACAACGCTTTAGGGGGAGCGTACGTGTGAGGGCGCGGGTTAGTGTCAGCGTACGGGTTAGGATTAGGGGACGGGTGAGGGTCAGGCTTCGGGGAATGGTTAGGGTTAGGGTTCGGGCTAGGGTTAGGGTTAGGGGACGGGGACGGTTTAGGGTCCAGGTGAGGGTACGACAACGCTTTAGGGGGAGCGTACGTGTGAGGGCGCGGGTTAGTGTCAGCGTACGGGTTAGGATTAGGGAACGGCTGAGGGTCAGGCTTCTGGGAAGGGTTAGGGTTAGGGTTCGGGCTAGGGTTAGGGTTAGGGGACGGGGACGGTTTAGGGTCCAGGTGAGGGTACGACAACGCTTTAGGGGGAGCGTACGTGTGAGGGCGCGGGTTAGTGTCAGCGTACGGGTTAGGATTAGGGGACGGGTGAGGGTCAGGCTTCGGGGAAGGGTTAGGGTTAGGGTTCGGGCTAGGGTTAGGGTTAGGGGACGGGGACGGTTTAGGGTCCAGGTGAGGGTACGACAACGCTGTAGGGGGAGCGTACGTGTGAGGGCGCGGGTTAGTGTCAGCGTACGGGTTAGGATTAGGGGACTGGTGAGGGTCAGGCTTCGGGGAAGTGTTAGGGTTAGGGTTCGGGCTAGGGTTAGGGTTAGGGGACGGGGACGGTTTAGGGTCAAAGTGAGGGTACGACAACGCTTTAGGGGGAGCGTACGTGTGAGGGCGCGGGTTAGTGTCAGCGTACGGGTTAGGATTAGGGGACGGGTGAGGGTCAGGCTTCGGGGAAGGGTTAGGGTTAGGGTTTGGGCTAGGGTTAGGGTTAGGGGACGGGGACGGTTTAGGGTCCAGGTGAGGGTACGACAACGCTTTAGGGGGAGCGTACGTGTGAGGGCGCGGGTTAGTGTCAGCGTACGGGTTAGGATTAGGGGACGGGTGAGGGTCAGGCTTCGGGGAAGGGTTAGGGTTAGGGTTCGGGCTAGGGTTAGGGTTAGGGGACGGGGACGGTTTAGGGTCCAGGTGAGGGTACGACAACGCTATAGGGGGAGCGTACGTGTGAGGGCGCGGGTTAGTGTCAGCGTACGGGTTAGGATTAGGGGACGGGTGAGGGTCAGGCTTCGGGGAAGGGTTAGGGTTAGGGTTCGGGCTAGGGTTAGGGTTAGGGGACGGGGACGGTTTAGGGTCCAGGTGAGGGTACGACAACGCTTTAGGGGGAGCGTACGTGTGAGGGCGCGGGTTAGTGTCAGCGTACGTGTTAGGATTAGGGGACGGGTGAGGGTCAGGCTTCGGGGAAGGGTTAGGGTTAGGGTTCGGGCTAGGGTTAGGGTTAGGGGACAGGGACGGTTTAGGGTCCAGGTGAGGGTACGACAACGCTTTAAGAGGAGCGTACGTGTGAGGGCGCGGGTTAGTGTCAGCGTACGGGTTAGGATTAGGGGACGGGTGAGGGTCAGGCTTCGGGGAAGTGTTAGGGTTAGGGTTCGGGCTAGGGTTAGCGTTAGGGGACGGGGACGGTTTAGGGTCCAGGTGAGGGTACGACAACGCTTTAAGGGGAGCGTACGTGTGAGGGCGCGGGTTAGTGTCAGCGTACGGGTTAGGATTAGGGGACGGGTGAGGGTCAGGCTTCGGGGAAGGGTTAGGGTTAGGGTTCGGGCTAGGGTTAGGGTTAGGGGACGGGGACGGTTTAGGGTCCAGGTGAGGGTACGACAACGCTGTAGGGGGAGCGTACGTGTGAGGGCGCGGGTTAGTGTCATCGTACGGGTTAGGTTTAGGGGACGGGTGAGGGTCAGGCTTCGGGGAAGTGTTAGGGTTAGGGTTCGGGCTAGGGTTAGGGTTAGGGGACGGGGACGGTTTAGGGTCCAGGTGAGGGTACGACAACGCTGTAGGGGGAGCGTACGTGTGAGGGCGCGGGTTAGTGTCAGCGTACGGGTTAGGATTAGGGGACGGGTGAGGGTCAGGCTTCGGGGAAGGGTTAGGGTTAGGGTTTGGGCTAGGGTTAGGGTTAGGGGACGGGGACGGTTTAGGGTCCAGGTGAGGGTACGACAACGCTTTAGGGGGAGCGTACGTGTGAGGGCGCAGGTTAGTGTCAGCGTACGGGTTAGGATTAGGGGACGGGTGAGTGTCAGGCTTCAGGGAAGTGTTAGGGTTAGGGTTCGGGCTAGGGTTAGTGTTAGGGGACGGGGACGGTTTAGGGTCCAGGTGAGGGTACGACAACGCTTTAGGAGGAGCGTACGTGTGAGGGCGCGGGTTAGTGTCAGCGTACGGGTTAGGATTAGGGGACGGGTGAGGGTCAGGCTTCGGGGAAGCGTTAGGGTTAGGGTTCGGGCTAGGGTTAGGGTTAGGGGACGGGGACGGTTTAGGGTCAAAGTGAGGGTACGACAACGCTTTAGGGGGAGCGTACGTGTGAGGGCGCGGGTTAGTGTCAGCGTACGGGTTAGGATTAGGGGACGGGTGAGGGTCAGGCTTCGGGGAAGGGTTAGGGTTAGGGTTTGGGCTAGGGTTAGGGTTACGGGACGGGGACGGTTTAGGGTCCAGGTGAGGGTACGACAACGCTTTAGGGGGAGCGTACGTGTGAGGGCGCGGGTTAGTGTCAGCGTACGGGTTAGGATTAGGGGACGGGTGAGGGTCAGGCTTCGGGGAAGGGTTAGGGTTAGGGTTCGGGCTAGGGTTAGGGTTAGGGGACGGGGACGGTTTAGGGTCCAGGTGAGGGTACGACAACGCTGTAGGGGGATCGTACGTGTGAGGGCGCGGGTTAGTGTCAGCGTACGGGTTAGGATTAGGGGACGGGTGAGGGTCAGGCTTCGGGGAAGGGTTAGGGTTAGGGTTCGGGCTAGGGTTAGGGTTAGGGGACGGGGACGGTTTAGGGTCCAGGTGAGGGTACGACAACGCTTTAGGGGGAGCGTACGTGTGTGGGCGCGCGTTAGTGTCAGCGTACGGGTTAGGATTAGGGGACGGGTGAGGGTCAGGCTTCGGGGAAGGGTTAGGGTTAGGGTTCGGGCTAGGGTTAGCGTTAGGGGACGGGGACGGTTTAGGGTCCAGGTGAGGGTACGACAACGCTTTAAGGGGAGCGTACGTGTGAGGGCGCGGGTTAGTGTCAGCGTACGGGTTAGGATTAGGGGACGGGTGAGGGTCAGGCTTCGGGGAAGGGTTAGGGTTAGGGTTCGGGCTAGGGTTAGGGTTAGGGGACGGGGACGGTTTAGGGTCCAGGTGAGGGTACGACAACGCTTTAGGGGTAGCGTACGTGTGAGGGCGCGGGTTCGTGTCAGCGTACGGGTTAGGATTAGGGAACGGCTGAGGGTCAGGCTTCGGGGAAGGGTTAGGGTTAGGGTTCGGGCTAGGGTTAGGGTTAGGGGACGGGGACGGTTTACGGTCCAGGTGAGGGTACGACAATGCTTTAGGGGGAGCGTACGTGTGAGGGCGCGGGTTAGTGTCAGCGTACGGGTTAGGATTAAGGGACGCGTGAGGGTCAGGCTTCGGGGAAGGGTTAGGGTTAGGGTTCGGGCTAGGGTTAGGGTTAGGGGACGGGGACGGTTTAGGGTCCAGGTGAGGGTACGACAACGCTTTAGGGGGAGCATACGTGTGAGGGCGCGGGTTAGTGTCAGCGTACGGGTTAGGATTAGGGGACGGGTGAGGGTCAGGCTTCGGGGAAGGGTTATGGTTAGGGTTTGGGCTAGGGTTAGGGTTAGGGGACGGGGACGGTTTAGGGTCCAGGTGAGGGTACGACAACGTTTTAGGGGTGTGAGGGCGCGGGTTAGTGTCAGCGTACGAATTAGGATTAGGGGACGGGTGAGGGTCAGGCTTCCGGGAAGGGTTACGGTTAGGGTTCGGGCTAGGGTTAGGGTTAGGGGACGGGGACGGTTTAGGGTCCAGGTGAGGGTACGACAACGCTTTAGGGGGAGCGTACGTGTGAGGGCGCGGGTTAGTGTCAGCGTACGGGTTAGGATTAGGGGACGGGTGAGGGTCAGGCTTAGGGGAAGGTTTAGGGTTAGGGTTCGGGCTAGGGTTAGGGTTAGGGGACGGGGACGGTTTAGGGTCCAGGTGAGGGTACGACAACGCTTTAAGGGGAGCGTACGTGTGAGGGCGCGTGTTAGTGTCAGCGTACGGGTTAGGATTAGGGGACGGGTGAGGGTCAGGCTTCGGGGAAGGGTTAGGGTTAGGGTTCGGGCTAGGGTTAGGGTTAGGGGACGGGGACGGTTTAGGGTCCAGGTGAGGGTACGACAACGCTTTAGGGGGAGCATACGTGTGAGGGCACGGGTTAGTGTCAGCGTACGGGTTAGGATTAGGGGACGGGTGAGGGTCAGGCTTCGGGGAAGGGTTAGGGTTAGGGTTCGGGCTAGGGTTAGGGTTAGGGGACGGGGACGGTTTAGGGTCCAGGTGAGGGTACGACAACGCTTTAGGGGGAGCGTACGTGTGAGGGCGCGGGTTAGTGTCAGCGTACGGGTTAGGATTAGGGGACGGGTGAGGGTCAGGCTTCGGGGAAGGGTTAGGGTTAGTGTTTGGGCTAGGGTTAGGGTTAGGGGACGGGGACGGTTTAGGGTCCAGGTGAGGGTACGACAACGCTTTAGGGGGAGCGTACGTGTGAGGGCGCGGGTTAGTGTCAGCGTACGGGTTAGGATTAGGGGACGGGTGAGGGTCAGGCTTCGGGGAAGGGTTAGGGTTAGGGTTCGGGCTAGGGTTAGGGTTAGGGGACGGGGACGGTTTAGGGTCCAGGTGAGGGTACGACAACGCTTTAGGAGGAGCGTACGTGTGAGGGCGCGGGTTAGTGTCAGCGTACGGGTTAGGATTAGGGGACGGGTGAGGGTCAGGCTTCGGGGAAGCGTTAGGGTTAGGGTTCGGGCTAGGGTTAGGGTTAGGGGACGGGGACGGTTTAGGGTCAAAGTGAGGGTACGACAACGCTTTAGGGGGAGCGTACGTGTGAGGGCGCGGGTTAGTGTCAGCGTACGGGTTAGGATTAGGGGACGGGTGAGGGTCAGGCTTCGGGGAAGGGTTAGGGTTAGGGTTTGGGCTAGGGTTAGGGTTACGGGACGGGGACGGTTTAGGGTCCAGGTGAGGGTACGACAACGCTTTAGGGGGAGCGTACGTGTGAGGGCGCGGGTTAGTGTCAGCGTACGGGTTAGGATTAGGGGACGGGTGAGGGTCAGGCTTCGGGGAAGGGTTAGGGTTAGGGTTCGGGCTAGGGTTAGGGTTAGGGGACGGGGACGGTTTAGGGTCCAGGTGAGGGTACGACAACGCTGTAGGGGGAGCGTACGTGTGAGGGCGCGGGTTAGTGTCAGCGTACGGGTTAGGATTAGGGGACGGGTGAGGGTCAGGCTTCGGGGAAGGGTTAGGGTTAGGGTTCGGGCTAGGGTTAGGGTTAGGGGACGGGGACGGTTTAGGGTCCAGGTGAGGGTACGACAACGCTTTAGGGGGAGCGTACGTGTGAGGGCGCGCGTTATTGTCAGCGTACGGGTTAGGATTAGGGGACGGGTGAGGGTCAGGCTTCGGGGAAGGGTTAGGGTTAGGGTTCGGGCTAGGGTTAGCGTTAGGGGACGGGGACGGTTTAGGGTCCAGGTGAGGGTACGACAACGCTTTAAGGGGAGCGTACGTGTGAGGGCGCGGGTTAGTGTCAGCGTACGGGTTAGGATTAGGGGACGGGTGAGGGTCAGGCTTCGGGGAAGGGTTAGGGTTAGGGTTCGGGCTAGGGTTAGGGTTAGGGGACGGGGACGGTTTAGGGTCCAGGTGAGGGTACGACAACGCTTTAGGGGGAGCGTACGTGTGAGGGCGCGGGTTCGTGTCAGCGTACGGGTTAGGATTAGGGAACGGCTGAGGGTCAGGCTTCGGGGAAGGGTTAGGGTTAGGGTTCGGGCTAGGGTTAGGGTTAGGGGACGGGGACGGTTTACGGTCCAGGTGAGGGTACGACAATGCTTTAGGGGGAGCGTACGTGTGAGGGCGCGGGTTAGTGTCAGCGTACGGGTTAGGATTAAGGGACGCGTGAGGGTCAGGCTTCGGGGAAGGGTTAGGGTTAGGGTTCGGGCTAGGGTTAGGGTTAGGGGACGGGGACGGTTTAGGGTCCAGGTGAGGGTACGACAACGCTTTAGGGGGAGCATACGTGTGAGGGCGCGGGTTAGTGTCAGCGTACGGGTTAGGATTAGGGGACGGGTGAGGGTCAGGCTTCGGGGAAGGGTTATGGTTAGGGTTTGGGCTAGGGTTAGGGTTAGGGGACGGGGACGGTTTAGGGTCCAGGTGAGGGTACGACAACGTTTTAGGGGTGTGAGGGCGCGGGTTAGTGTCAGCGTACGAGTTAGGATTAGGGGACGGGTGAGGGTCAGGCTTCCGGGAAGGGTTACGGTTAGGGTTCGGGCTAGGGTTAGGGTTAGGGGACGGGGACGGTTTAGGGTCCAGGTGAGGGTACGACAACGCTTTAGGGGGAGCGTACGTGTGAGGGCGCGGGTTAGTGTCAGCGTACGGGTTAGGATTAGGGGACGGGTGAGGGTCAGGCTTAGGGGAAGGTTTAGGGTTAGGGTTCGGGCTAGGGTTAGGGTTAGGGGACGGGGACGGTTTAGGGTCCAGGTGAGGGTACGACAACGCTTTAAGGGGAGCGTACGTGTGAGGGCGCGTGTTAGTGTCAGCGTACGGGTTAGGATTAGGGGACGGGTGAGGGTCAGGCTTCGGGGAAGGGTTAGGGTTAGGGTTCGGGCTAGGGTTAGGGTTGGGGGACGGGGACGGTTTACGGTCCAGGTGAGGGTACGACAACGCTTTAGGGGGAGCATACGTGTGAGGGCGCGGGTTAGTGTCAGCGTACGGGTTAGGATTAGGGGACGGGTGAGGGTCAGGCTTCGGGGAAGGGTTAGGGTTAGGGTTCGGGCTAGGGTTAGGGTTAGGGGACGGGGACGGTTTAGGGTCCAGGTGAGGGTACGACAACGCTTTAGGGGGAGCGTACGTGTGAGGGCGCGGGTTAGTGTCAGCGTACGGGTTAGGATTAGGGAACGGCTGAGGGTCAGGCTTCCGGGAAGGGTTAGGGTTAGGGTTCGGGCTAGGGTTAGGGTTAGGGGACGGGGACGGTTTAGGGTCCAGGTGAGTGTACGACAACGCTTTAGGGGGAGCGTACGTGTGAGGGCGCGGGTTAGTGTCAGCGTACGGGTTAGGATTAGGGGACGGGTGAGGGTCAGGCTTCGGGGAAGGGTTAGGGTTAGGGTTCGGGCTAGGGTTAGGGTTAGGGGACGGGGACGGTTTAGGGTCCAGGTGAGGGTACGACAACGCTGTAGGGGGAGCGTACGTGTGAGGGCGCGGGTTAGTGTCAGCGTATGGGTTAGGATTAGGGGACGGGTGAGGGTCAGGCTTCGGGGAAGGGTTAGGGTTAGGGTTTGGGCTAGGGTTAGGGTTAGGGGACGGGGACGGTTTAGGGTCCAGGTGAGTGTACGACAACGCTTTAGGGGTGTGAGGGCGCGGGTTAGTGTCAGCGTACGAGTTAGGATTAGGGGACGGGTGAGGGTCAGGCTTCCGGGAAGGGTTACGGTTAGGGTTTGGGCTAGGGTTAGGGTTAGGGGACGGGGACGGTTTAGGGTCCAGGTGAGGGTACGACAACGCTTTAGGGGTGTGAGGGCGCGGGTTAGTGTCAGCGTACGAGTTAGGATTAGGGGACGGGTGAGGGTCAGGCTTCCGGGAAGGGTTACGGTTAGGGTTCGGGCTAGGGTTAGGGTTAGGGGACGGGGACGGTTTAGGGTCCAGGTGAGGGTACGACAACGCTTTAGGGGGAGCGTACGTGTGAGGGCGCGGGTTAGTGTCAGCGTACGGGTTAGGATTAGGGGACGGGTGAGGGTCAGGCTTAGGGGAAGGTTTAGGGTTAGGGTTCGGGCTAGGGTTAGGGTTAGGGGACGGGGACGGTTTAGGGTCCAGGTGAGGGTACGACAACGCTTTAAGGGGAGCGTACGTGTGAGGGCGCGTGTTAGTGTCAGCGTACGGGTTAGGATTAGGGGACGGGTGAGGGTCAGGCTTCGGGGAAGGGTTAGGGTTAGGGTTCGGGCTAGGGTTAGGGTTAGGGGACGGGGACGGTTTAGGGTCCAGGTGAGGGTACGACAACGCTTTAGGGGGAGTATACGTGTGAGGGCGCGGGTTAGTGTCAGCGTACGGGTTAGGATTAGGGGACGGGTGAGGGTCAGGCTTCGGGGAAGGGTTAGGGTTAGGGTTCGGGCTAGGGTTAGGGTTAGGGGACGGGGACGGTTTAGGGTCCAGGTGAGGGTACGACAACGCTTTAGGGGGAGCGTACGTGTGAGGGCGCGGGTTAGTGTCAGCGTACGGGTTAGGATTAGGGAACGGCTGAGGGTCAGGCTTCCGGGAAGTGTTAGGGTTAGGGTTCGGGCTAGGGTTAGGGTTAGGGGACGGGGACGGTTTAGGTTCCAGGTGAGGGTACGACAACGCTTTAGGGGGAGCGTACGTGTGAGGGCGCGGGTTAGTGTCAGCGTACGGGTTAGGATTAGGGGACGGGTGAGGGTCAGGCTTCGGGGAAGGGTTAGGGTTAGGGTTCGGGCTAGGGTTAGGGTTAGGGGACGGGGACGGTTTAGGGTCCAGGTGAGGGTACGACAACGCTGTAGGGGGAGCGTACGTGTGAGGGCGCGGGTTAGTGTCAGCGTACGGGTTAGGATTAGGGGACGGGTGAGGGTCAGGCTTCAGGGAAGTGTTAGGGTTAGGGTTCGGGCTAGGGTTAGTGTTAGGGGACGGGGACGGTTTAGGGTCCAGGTGAGGGTACGACAACGCTTTAGGAGGAGCGTACGTGTGAGGGCGCGGGTTAGTGTCAGCGTACGGGTTAGGATTAGGGGACGGGTGAGGGTCAGGCTTCGGGGAAGCGTTAGGGTTAGGGTTCGGGCTAGGGTTAGGGTTAGGGGACGGGGACGGTTTAGGGTCAAAGTGAGGGTACGACAACGCTTTAGGGGGAGCGTACGTGTGAGGGCGCGGGTTAGTGTCAGCGTACGGGTTAGGATTAGGGGACGGGTGAGGGTCAGGCTTCGGGGAAGGGTTAGGGTTAGGGTTTGGGCTAGGGTTAGGGTTACGGGACGGGGACGGTTTAGGGTCCAGGTGAGGGTACGACAACGCTTTAGGGGGAGCGTACGTGTGAGGGCGCGGGTTAGTGTCAGCGTACGGGTTAGGATTAGGGGACGGGTGAGGGTCAGGCTTCGGGGAAGGGTTAGGGTTAGGGTTCGGGCTAGGGTTAGGGTTAGGGGACGGGGACGGTTTAGGGTCCAGGTGAGGGTACGACAACGCTTTAGGGGGAGCGTACGTGT